>NW_019272536.1:0-4548 GCF_002738345.1 Cucurbita maxima | reverse complement strand
TTTTACTGTTTTATGCTCTTCGTTTCTTAGAAATAATATTCTAAATCATCAAGCCTTATCATTCCTCACAAAACTTTTGAAAAACGTCGATCGTGACTCGGTTTTTTTAGCACGTACTTCAAACTTCCCAGACTTGGGTTTTCGAAGTAGGGTTCGATTTGAAGAACTCTTTTACTGTTTTATGCTCTTCGTTTCTTAGAAATAATATTCTAAATCATCAAGCCTTATCATTCCTCACAAAACTTTTGAAAAACGTCGATCGTGACTCGGTTTTTTTAGCACGTACTTCAAACTTCCCAGACTTGGGTTTTCGAAGTAGGGTTCGATTTGAAGAACAATTTTACTGTTTTATGCTCTTCGTTTCTTAGAAATAATATTCTAAATCATCAAGCCTTATCATTCCTCACAAAACTTTTGAAAAACATCGATCGTGACTCGGTTTTTTTAGCACGTACTTCAAACTTCCCAGACTTGTGTTTTAGAAGTAGAGTTCGATTTGAAGAACTCTTTTACTGTTTTATGCTCTTCGTTTCTTAGAAATAATATTCTAAATCATCAAGCCTTATCATTCCTCACAAAACTTTTGAAAAACGTCGATCGTGACTCGGTTTTTTTAGCACGTACTTCAAACTTCCCAGATTTTAATTTCCGACGTAGGGTTCGATTTGACGAACTCTTTTACTGTTTTATGCTCTCCGTTTCTTAGAAATAATATTATAAATCATCAAGCGTTAACATTCCTCACAAAAGTTTCGAAAAATGTCGATCGTGACTCGGTTTTTTTAGCACGTACTTCAAACTTCCCAGATTTTAATTTCCGAAGTAGGGTTCGATTTGACGAACTCTTTTACTGTTTTATGCTCTCCGTTTCTTAGAAATAATATTATAAATCATCAAGCGTTAACATTCCTCACAAAAGTTTCGAAAAATGTCGATCGTGACTCGGTTTTTTTAGCACGTACTAAAAACTTCCTAGATTTGGGTTTTCGAAGTAGGGTTCGAGTTGAAGAACTCTTTTACTGTTTTATGCTCTTCGTTTCTTAGAAATAATATTCTAAATCATCAAGCCTTATCATTCCTCACAAAACTTTAGAAAAACGTCGATCGTGACTCGGTTTTTTTAGCACGTACATCAAACTTCCCAGACTTGGGTTTGCGAAGTAGGGTTCGATTTGAAGAACTCTTTTACTCTTTTATGCTCTTCGTTTCTTAAAAATAATATTCTAAATCATCAAGCCTTATCATTCCTCACAAAACTTTTGAAAAACGTCGATCGTGACTCGCTTTTTTTCGCACGTACTTCAAACTTCCCAGATTTGGGTTTCCGATTAGGGTTCGATTTGAAGAACTCTTTTACTTTTTTATGCTCTCTGTTTCTCAGAAATAATATTCTAAATCATCAAGCCTTATCATTCCTCACAAAACTTTTGCAAAACGTCGATCGTGACTCGGTTTTTTTAGCACGTACTTCAAACTTCCCAGATTTTAATTTCCGAAGTAGGGTTCGATTTGACGAACTCTTTTACTGTTTTATGCTCTCCGTTAACTAGAAATAATATTCTAAATCATCAAGCCTTATCACTCCTCACAAAAGTTTCGAAAAACGTCGATCGTGACTCCGTTTTTTTAGCACGTACTAAAACCTTCCTAGATTTGGGTTTCCGAAGTAGGGTTCGAGTTGAAGAACTCTTTTACTGTTTTATGATCTCTGTTTCTCAGAAATAATATTCTAAATCATCAAGCCTTATCATTCCTCACAAATCTTTTGAAAAACGTCGATCGTGACTCGGTTTTTTTAGCACGTACTTCAAACTTCCCAGATTTGGGTTTTCGAAGTAGGGTTCCAGTTGAAGAACTCTTTTACTGTTTTATGATCTCTGTTTCCCAGAAATAATATTCTAAATCATCAAGCCTTATCATTCCTCACAAAACTTTTGAAAAACGTCGATCGTGACTCGGTTTTTTTAGCATATACTTCAAACATCCCAGATTTTAATTTCCGAAGTAGGGTTCGATTTGACGAACTCTTTTACTGTTTTATGCTCTCCGTTCCCAGATTTTAATTTCCGAAGTAGGGTTCGATTTGACGAACTCTTTTACTGTTTTATGCTCTCCGTTTCTTAGAAATAATATTATAAATTATCAAGCGTTAACATTCCTCACAAAAGTTTCGAAAAATGTCGATCGTGACTCGGTTTTTTTAGCACGTACTAAAAACTTCCTAGATTTGGGTTACCGAAGTAGGGTTCGAGTTGAAGAACTCTTTTACTGTTTTATGCTCTCTTTTTCTAAGAAATAATATTCTAAATCATCAAGCCTTATCATTCCTCACAAAACTTTTGAAAAACGTCGATCGTGACTCGGTTTTTTTAGCACGTACTTCAAACTTCCCAGACTTGGGTTTTCGAAGTAGGGTTCGATTTGAAGAACAATTTTACTGTTTTATGCTCTTCGTTTCTTAGAAATAATATTCTAAATCATCAAGCCTTATCATACCTCACAAAACTTTTGAAAAACGTCGATCGTGACTCGGTTTTTTTAGCACGTACTTCAAACTTCCCAGACTTGTGTTTTAGAAGTAGAGTTCGATTTGAAGAACTCTTTTACTGTTTTATGCTCTTCGTTTCTTAGAAATAATATTCTAAATCATCAAGCCTTATCATTCCTCACAAAACTTTTGAAAAACGTCGATCGTGACTCGGTTTTTTTAGCACGTACTTCAAACTTCCCAGATTTTAATTTCCGATGTAGGGTTCGATTTGACGAACTCTTTTACTGTTTTATGCTCTCCGTTTCTTAGAAATAATATTATAAATCATCAAGCGTTAACATTCCTCACAAAAGTTTCGAAAAATGTCGATCGTGACTCGGTTTTTTTAGCACGTACTAAAAACTTCCTAGATTTGGGTTTCCGAAGTAGGGTTCGAGTTGAAGAACTCTTTTACTGTTTTATGCTCTTCGTTTCTTAGAAATAATATTCTAAATCATCAAGCCTTATCATTCCTCACAAAACTTTTGAAAAACGTCGATCGTGACTCGGTTTTTTTAGCACGTACTTCAAACTTCCCAGACTTGGGTTTTCGAAGTAGGGTTCGAGTTGAAGAACTCTTTTACTGTTTTATGCTCTTCGTTTCTTAGAAATAATATTCTAAATCATCAAGCCTTATCATTCCTCACAAAACTTTTGAAAAACGTCGACCGTGACTCGGTTTTTTTCGCACATACTTCAAACTTCCCAGATTTGGGTTTCCGATTAGGGTTCGATTTGAAGAACTCTTTTACTTTTTTATGCTCTCTATTTCTCAGAAATAATATTCTAAATCATCAAGCCTTATCATTCCTCACAAAACTTTTGCAAAACGTCGATCGTGACTCGGTTTTTTTAGCACGTACTTCAAACTTCCCAGATTTTAATTTCCGAAGTAGGGTTCGATTTGACGAACTCTTTTACTGTTTTATGCTCTCCGTTTCCTAGAAATAATATTCTAAATCATCAAGCCTTATCATTCCTCACAAAAGTTTCGAAAAACGTCGATCGTGACTCCGTTTTTTTAGCACGTACTAAAACCTTCCTAGATTTGGGTTTCCGAAGTAGGGTTCGAGTTGAAGAACTCTTTTACTGTTTTATGATCTCTGTTTCTCAGAAATAATATTCTAAATAATCAAGCCTTATCATTCCTCACAAATCTTTTGAAAAACGTCGATCGTGACTCGGTTTTTTTAGCACGTACTTCAAACTTCCCAGATTTGGGTTTTCGAAGTAGGGTTCGAGTTGAAGAACTCTTTTACTGTTTTATGATCTCTGTTTCTCAGAAATAATATTCTAAATCATCAAGCCTTATCATTCCTCACAAAACTTTTGAAAAACGTCGATCGTGACTCGGTTTTTTTAGCACCTACTTCAAACTTCCCAGATTTTAATTTCCGAAGTAGGGTTCGATTTGACGAACTCTTTTACTGTTTTATGCTCTCCGTTTCTTAGAAATAATATTATAAATCATCAAGCGTTAACATTCCTCACAAAAGTTTCGAAAAACGACGATCGTGACTCGGTTTTTTTAGCACGGACTTCAAACTTCCCAGATTTTGATTTCCGAAGTAGGGTTCGATTTGAAGCACACTTTTACTGTTTTATGCTCTCCGCTTCTTAGAAATAATATTATAAATCATCAAGCGTTAACATTCCTCACAAAAGTTTCGAAAAACGACGATCGTGACTCGGTTTTTTTAGCACGGACTTCAAACTTCCCAGATTTTGATTTCCGAAGTAGGGTTCGATTTGAAGCACACTTTTACTGTTTTATGCTCTCCGCTTCTTAGAAATAATATTATAAATCATCAAGCGTTATCATTCCTCACAAAACTTTTGAAAAACGTCGATCGTGACTCGGTTTTTTTAGCACGTACTTCAAACTTCCCAAACTTGGGTTTTCGAAGTAGGGTTCGATTTGAAGAACAATTTTACTGTTTTATGCTCTTCGTTTCTTAGAAATAATATTCTAAATCATCAAGCCTTATCATTCCTCACAAAACTTTTGAAAAACGTCG
>NW_019272535.1:7500-22685 GCF_002738345.1 Cucurbita maxima | reverse complement strand
TGTCGCCGGCAAACTTATGAAGACTACATGAAATTATGAATATATTAATGTTTGATTTTTTTAATTTACCGATTTTTAAAATGTTAAATTATGTAAAATTACTGGAAAATAAGAATATTTTAGAGAGTTTTTCCTTTTTATTTAAGATTTTGATATTCAAAAAGCTAAAAAACAAGGAGATGAAATATTAATGATATTAATGGGTCATAGGTTGAAGAAGAGGAGTGAGTGAAAATAAAAAGGGAGATGATTTATGCAACTCACTAATAGTTAGAACCTTATTTTAGAATGTTAAGGGCATTAGTTTTGAAAGTTCATGAATATTTTTGGTACTAGTGGTTTTGTCAATATAAGAATGCAACTTATATTAAAATTCATACTAAAAAATTACTTTTTTATGTTTATGTCACGAGCCATTTCCGAAGCAAGTTAAAAGAGGTTGAACACAAAGTAAAATGTTTTCTCGAAATAAAAAAAGAATTAAAATACAATAAACATAATATTTACATTATATTCAAAATAGAGTTTATAGGTTCATAGTACACAATAAGGGAAAGGTTAAAAAAAAATCATTTTAAAACATCAAAAATAGTTTTGGTGGGTGTTGTTGGTCTAGGGCAACTACTCTTAGTTACATGAAAAAGATGGAGTGAGTACAAGACTCGGTAAGTGGGTGCACACGGTTCTTGTCCGAGAATAGTGGCCCTTAGGTTCTAAGGGCATGGTTCTATGTGGTGGACTTTGGAATAAGGTTTGGAATCGGTAATTATTCTTATTTCTTTTCCTTTAGACACTCGGTGGTTCGGAGCAAATCGAACAAAGTGTTCGTCCAAAATTTTTAAAAGGGCCCAACCAGATTCGAACTGGTGACCTCTTGATCTGCAGTCAAATGCTCTACCACTGAGCTATGAACCCATTTTATATGATTTTAGCCTTAGTGACCCCTTCTACCAAGTGTCAGTCCAAAAGTGTAAAACGTGTCTGTCGAAAATAGAAAGGCCAAAAAGATAATTCAAACATAGTTCATCTACAAACTACCCAAAGCTATTAAATACAAATTGAAGAAAATATGAAATAACATAAATAATCTTAAATGTAATTCAACTCCCGAAGATAAAAAGTCTTCAAATTACATTCCAATGTCAAGTGATATTTTATTACAACTCAATTCTTTTCTTGATTTATAGTAATTGAACTTAAAAGTATGACAAATACGCTGGATTTATTTTAAATTTCCTTTAAAATTGTTGTGCACGGAGTACAATGGAAATAATATATATATTTATATTTTTTACTGTTTTGTAATTTGTATGGTATTATTAGAGGCTTTTGAATGACATATGATAATTGATTCTCGGTCCTCTTTGACAATTTTAGATACCTCCATATCCGATATTTGATGCATCACGTTTCACTATGAGATCTGCCCTTGGGTCAATAAGACTTAAGTCTAGAGTTTATTTGACTAATGATTTGATTTTTTTCGGTTGTAGAGATATCCTTTACAAATCAAGACTTTGTATTATTTTCAAGACACTCATCAAGACATTTGTAAATATTCGTGATATCTTGAAGGATTTAAGACACATAATTGAGAGAACCTAATTTTTTTTTGAAGTTGCCTTTTCTAGGATACGTCATCACGAAAGTTTGAGACAAACTCAATGGACCATTGAATGGGTTTTATAAGGCTCAAATAAATTTAAAATCCAAGAAAGCGGATCTGAGTTTGATATTATTTGATTTTGGGTTGGACACAACTAGCTGATTTCTTTTGATTGCATTAATGAATGTATGTAGATGTTTAAAGTGTTCATCTTAATGGTTTTAGAAAATATCAACACATCATCAATATAAACTATTGATATTTTTTGAAAGAATTGAAAATATCATTCATAATCATCTGAAATTCGGATGGAGTGTTTTTTAGCCTAAATCGCATGACGTTCCTCTTATATTTTCTAAACTGGACATTAAATGCTATTTTATATTTGTTCTTTTAGGAAATTAGAATTTTTCGAAATCCCAATTTCATATCGAATGTTTTCTAAATTCTTTTTATCAAATATTTTTTTATTTGGTTTGGATATCTTATTTATTCTAAAACCTTATTCAAAGGTTTGTAGTTAATTACCAGTATCAGAATTTCTGGTTTCTTTTCAACATGTTGTTAACCTAAAATGTCAGACACCACCACATGCTCTTTGAAGACCTTATCAACTTCCTCTGCAAAATATCACCTAAAATTTCAAAGTATTTAGTGTTTGATGCTTTTTGACTTAACGCTAGGGTTCTATTTACGGTGAACTTGTGATAATTTTTGTCAAATTATATATTTGAATACATAATACATTAAGATATAACATCTTATTTAAATAATATTAAAATGTCGTAGAATATCATAATATATGTTTAATTAATATGAATCTCATTCAAATTTTAAATATATATTTTTATTTAATGTTTATGATACACATCAATTATTTTACTGTTTAACATATCAAATACCTTAATATGTTTTGATATTATACTTCAAGACTATAAGAACTTACTCAGAGGACTTGAGAGTTACGTTGGCCCACAATGCATCTCATGGACAATGCAAAACTATGGTGGTGCTCGAAGGTGAGTTGTATAAAAAACTAGTCATGCACCAAAAAAATCATGGGAAGACCATTGATGGAATTGAAGCAATCGACGCTCCCCTGGATGGGTTTCCAATCAAAGACCTAATGTTTTATGTTGACTCTTTTGAAGAAAAAGACACATGATCGAAGAACAAGAAATGTGGCGGTAGCTCTGAGAACTCTATTACACTCATAAAAAAATGTGTCAAAGAGTTAGACATTACACAGAAGATCTTGCTTTCATCGAGGAGACTCGAGTTTGATTCTCGACAATGAAATTTTATTTTCTTATTTCTTTTATTTTATAGTTTCATATTTAAACTTTACCTAGGTTTGAGAAGCACTATAATGGATGAGTTCAATAGTATCTTAAAATCAAAAGACTCTTATGAACTTGGTTTGAGAGTCACTATAATGATCCAGTTATCTTAGATTAAAAAGACTACTTTGAACCTTTAATAGGGTTATGTCATAGATATTTGGTTCAATTTCAACAAGTGAGGTTGAGGTGATTCAAATGGTTAATGTGATAATCCGGTCATTTTCAAGGTCTCTTTTGTTGAACGCCATCATGGCTGAGATGACTGAGATGAGCACCCAAGTGAGTTTGACAAGGAGGGTCGTAGAGAACCCCACCCCAAGCCAAGCTCATTTTGGGCTTAACAAACTTAAAATCCTAAAACACAAACCCTTAAATGTGAACTCGGATTCTAAGAATTAAAAAACTTTATTTTTGACGTAGAACAATACTTAAGGTTACACGAACTTGCTCGTAGGACCTAAGAGTTACGTTGGCCACAATGCATCTCATGGACGATGGCGCTCGAAGGTGGATGATATAAAAAATGGGTCATGCACCATAAACTCATGGGAAGACCATTGATGGAATCGATGCAATCGACGCTCCCCTGGATGGGTTGCAAATTAAAGACATGAGGTTTGATGTTGACTCTTTTGAATAAAAAACCAACGATTGAACACCTCAAAATGTCGCGGTAGCTCTAAGAACTCTATCATACGACCTGAGAGTTGAGGGCTATAAGAACTTTCTCATACGACCTGAGAGTTACATTAGCCGCAATGCATCTCATGGACGATGCAACACTATGATAGTGCTCGAAGGTGAATGGTATATAAAATGGGTCATGCACCATAAACTCATGGGAAGATCGTTGATGGAATCGATGCAATCAATGCTCCCCGGATGGGTTGCCAATCAAAGACCTAACATTTGATGTTGACTCTTCTGAAGAAAGAGCCACATAATCGAACAGCTCGAAGCATCCTGGTAGCTCTGAGAACTCTAACACACACAAGGAAGGACGTGTCGAAGAGTTAGACATTAAGCAAAAGATCATGTTAAAACTCTTCAGCGATCTGACAAAAGACTTCAGGACATTCTTACTAAAAATCCATTGTCATTTAGCGGTTAGGATATCTGCTTTCATTGAGGATACTTGGGTTCGATTCCTATCAATGAAATATTATTTTTCTTATTTCATTTTATTTTACAGTTTCTATCTTAAATTAAAAAGACTCTTATGAACTTGGTACCTTTGTTAGAGTTATGTTATAGATATTTGGTTCAATTTCAACAAGTGGGGTTGAGGTGATTCAAATGGTTAATGCGATAATCTAGTCGTTTTCGAGGTCTCTTTTGTTGAACGACATCATGGTTGAGATGAGCAGGTGATTCAAATGGTTAATGCGATAATCCAGTCGTTTTCATGGTCTCTCTTGTTGAACGACATCATGGTTGAGATGAGCACCCGAGTGAGTTTGACAAGTTGGGCTGTAGAGAACCACAGCTCAAGCCAAGTTCATGTGGCCTTAAAAAACTTAAAATCCAAGAACACAACCCCTTAAATGGAAACCGGGATGCTAAGGAATTAAAAAGATTTATTTTTGACGTAGAACAATACTCGAAGATTACTGGAACTTGCTCATAGAACCTAAGAGTTACGTTGGTCGCAATGCATCTCATGGACGATGCAAAACTATGGTGGCGCTCGAAGGTGAATGGTAAAAAAAAAGGGTCATGCACCATAAACTCATGGGAAGACTGTTGATGGAATCAATGCAATCGACGCTCCTCTAGATGGGTTGCCAATCAAGGACTCGATGTTTGATGTTGATCCTTTTGAAGAAAGCGCCAAACGATCGAACAGCTCGAATAGTCTCAGTAACTCTGAGAATTCTATCACACACATGAAAGGACGTGTCGAAGAGTTAGACATTACCCAAAACATTATAGTAAAACTCATTAGCGATTAGACAAAAGACTCCAAGACAACTACACTTAAAATTCATTGTTGTCCTACGGTTTGTATATTTTGCTTTCACATAGGAGATTCTGGTTTAATTCTCTGAAATTGAATATTATTTTCTTATTTCTTTTTATTTTATAGTTTCATCTTTTGTCACCAATTATATTTAAACTTTGCCTAAGTTTGAGAGGCACTTTAATGGTCAAGTTCAATAGTATCTTAGATTAAAAAGACTTTTATGAACATCGTACCTATGTTAGTGTTATGTTATAGATATTTGTTTCAATTTCAACAAGTGGGGTTGAGGTGATTCAAATGGTTAATGCGATAATCCGGCTATTTTTTAGGTCTCTCTTGTGAAACGCCATCATGGTTGAGATGAGCACCCGAGTGAGTTTGACAAGGAGACTCGAATTTAAACTTTACCTACGTTTGAGAGGCACTATAATGGTCAAGTTCAATGGTATTTTAGATTAAAAAAACCTTTTATGAACTTTGTACCTTTGTTAGTGTTACTTTGTACCTTTGTTTGTATTACTTTGTACGTTTGTTAGTGCTATGTTATAGACATTTGGTCAAGTTCAACAAGTGGGGTTAAGGTGATTCAAATGGTTAATGTCACTTTATTTGATTCAAATTGTTAATGTGATAATCCAGTTGAACAGTTACCAGTTATTTCCAAGGTCTCTCTTATTGAACGCCAACAAGGCTGAAATGATTGAGATGAGCACCCGAGTGAGTTTGACAAATTGAAATAAAATCAAATAAAATCACTCAAACAAATCAATAAAATTGAAAAAAAACTAGCCTTTTGACACTTCCTTCAACTCGAAGCGGCCGTAAACCAAGGATTCCTTCGCACAAGACCCATGATCCAACTCCCAACATGGAAATGATAAGTTATAGAATCATTCCAAGAACCTCAATGGATGGGTTACAAACTCACATTACCAATCTCGACAACTGGATGTGTCACCAGCGTTAGAAGAACGACCGCATCAGAGCAAGTCATGGGGATAGAAGATCCCGTTGAAGGATGATAGACCAACCGTAATCTTCAGCCCAACGAGCCAAGCTTTTGTAGAAGCAAGAACCCTTGTATTAAAGAAATTAACACCTTCTTATACAAAATTTGGATAAACCAAGATATAAAGCTAGAATTAGATTATGAGATCCAAGAGTGAGAAGCAAGATTTGAAACCTTTTTCTAAATTGAGTCACTTCACAATCGAACTTGATCAAGGCTTGATTGAATAACTCAGATGCAATCTACCACAAGAATTGCATGAAACTTAAAAACGACAAAGATATGCTAAGATTTCTATAAGGGGGGACCTCTCAGCTTAAGAGATCAATTTCATTGATCACAAATATGTTTTTACATAATAATTTGTGGGTATTTATAGTCTTCCCACAAAAAAAATTAGTGCCCGTGATTTAATCTCGATCCTTTAAATCTTCACAGAAGACGAAGTCAATTTGAGCATTACAAACTTTATGAAACTAAAATAATAAATAAATTTTTCAAACCACTCATGAAATGATGCTTGCAACTTCATCCGCTACTTCAACCGTGCAAATATTTACTTTTGAATCTCCAAAAGATCTTGACTCAAACGAATCAGCTTGTAACACATGAAATGACGGTTGAACCTAGCCTATCCAATTTTGTAGATGAAGTATGAATGCTTGTTGAATCTTCTTGGCCTTGGGTTGTGTAATAGGTTCAGTTGGAACACCGTGATTCTTATCATAATCTCCCTCTTCAAAAGGATTCGTCCTCGATTCAGAAAAATCATCACCTATATCAAAAGAATTCAACTCAGTAACATTGAAAGTAGAATGTACACCGTGATTCTTATCATAATCTCCCTCTTCAAAAGGATTCGTCCTCGATTCAGAAAAATCATCACCTACATCAAAAGAATTCAACTCAGTAACATTGAAAGTAGAATGTACACCGTGATTCTTATCATCATCCCCCTTTTCAGGATTTGTCCTCGAATCAGAAAAATCGTCACCTACATCAAAGGGACTCAACTTAGCAACATTGAAAGTAGAATGTATTGACAATTCTATAGGAAGATCAATTTTATTGTTCCATGCAATAAAATGAGTCATTTTACTAAATGTCTTACCGAGCATTTATAGTCAAATAAAGAATTAGGAATCCAAGCTATCTTTAGATCTACAGACAGCACTCCCAATTGAATTGAGCTATCTATGCTTAACATTAAAATGAAAATTCATCAGTAAAATTATTTACGCTAATTCATTGAAATTTTAAAAAGAAATCATCTCTAAATTTAGATAAGATAGTAAGTTATACTACTTGAATCAGGTGTGGTGAAGGTCGAATAAACACGTGACCTTCAAATCTTCAATATTACTCTCTCCCCTGTAACCTTGAAAATGAAAATTCGGAAATTTTAAAAAGAAATAATCACTAATTTTAGATTGAATATTCAGGTTATGCAAGTTAGTCAACTTGAATTAGGTTACGTGAACGTGGATAAAACACGCGACTTTTAGATCTTCACTGATGCTAGGAATCCAAGCTATCTTTAGATCTACAGAAAGCACTCCCAATTGAATTGTGCTATCTATGCTTAACATTAAAATGAAAATTGATGAGTAAAATTATTTACGCTAATTCATTGAAATTTTAAAAAGAAATCATCTCTAAATTTAGATAAGATAGTAAGTTATACTACTTGAATCAGGTGTGGTGAAGGTCGAATAAACACGTGACCTTCAAATCTTCAATATTACTCTCTCCCCTGTAACATTCAAAATGAAAATTCGGAAATTTTAAAAACAAATAATCACTAATTTTAGATTGAATATTCAAGTTATGCAAGTTAGTGAACTTGAATTAGGTTCCGTGAACGTGGATCAAACACGTGACTTTTAGATCTTCACTGATGCTCTCCAAACTGAGCTATCCCGCTAACATTAAAAATAAAAATTCATCGGTAAAGATAATTTCACTACTTCATTGAGATTTTAAAAAGAAATAATCACTAATTTTAGATTGAATGGATCAAACCCGTGACCCCTTGGATCTTTAGTGACTCTCTCCCAACTAAGCTATCCCTTGTAACATTGAAAATGAAAATACGAAAATTTTAAAAAGAAATAATCACTAATTTTAGATTGAATAGTCATGAGTCAAGTTATGTGACTTGAATCAGGTGCGGTGAACGTGGATCGAAGAACACGTGACCTTCAGATTTTCAATCTGACGCTCTCAAAACTGAGTTATCCTCAGTAATATTTGGAAAAAAAAAAATCATAAATAAAGGTATTTCCGCTAATTCATTATATTTTAAAAAGAAATAATCACTAATTTTAGATTGAATAAAGTTATGCAACTTAATGGACTTATGCAACGTAAACCAAGTACAGTGAATGTGGATTAAACATGTAACCTTCAAATATTCAATCCCATCTGAGCTATCCTTTATAACATTAAAAATCAAAATTCATGTGTAAGGGTATTTTCGCTATTTCATTATTCATTGAAATTTTAAAAATAAATCTTCAATCTAACGCTCTCTCAACTGAGCTATTCACACTAACATTAAAAATGAAAATTCATCAGTAAAGGTATTTTCGCTAATTCATTTTAATTTTAAATATAAATAATCACTAATTTTTAATAAGATATTCAAGTTATCCAACTTGTATAAGGTGCGGTGAAATAGAGCACGTTAGGTATTTCCGATAATACATTGAGATTTCAGAAAGGAATAATGACTAATTTTAGATTAAATAGACGGGTTATGCAACTAAAATCAGGTGTGGTGAACATGGAGATCAAACACGTGACCTTCAAATCTTCAGTTTGACGTTCTTCCAATAGAGCTATCCCTGCTAATATTAAAAATGAAAATTCATAAGTAAAGGTACTTCCACTAATTCATTATATTTTAAAAATAAATAATCACTAATTTTAGATTGAATAAGCAAGTTATGTTTTTAGATTGTATGGTCAGGTAATAAACTTGTATCAGGTGCGTTGAACGTGGATAAAACACGTGTGACCTTCAAATCTTCTGTCTAACAATCGTCCAATTGAGCTACTCTTGCTAACATTAAAAATGAATATTCATCAATAAAGGTATTAGGTACGCTTCTGGAAATTCAACAAAAGGCAATAGTATTAGACCGAGATGCCAGATTTAAATCTCGCATCTGGAAAATTCAACAAATATTGGAAGACATGTTGAGGGTATATGTGATGGATTTTGCAGAAAGCTGAGATAAGTACCTACCCCTTATGAAATTTGCTTCTAATAATAGTTGCCAAGCCACCATATAAATGGCCACATACGAGGTTCTCTATGGACGAAGATTTTGATCCCCTATCTTTTGGGAAGAAGGGCGGCAAACGATAACTATTGGGCCAGAGCTGGTGTAAATTACCAACACCGCAGTCCAGAAGATTAAAGCTAGGATACAAACCGCACAAAGCCGAAGGAAAAGCTATGTAGACCTAAGGCGCAAGGACATGGAATTGTAGGTAGGGGATCATATATTCCTAAAGGTAGCACCCCATGAGAGAGGTGCTCAAGTGGGGTAAAAAGGGGAAGCTAAGCCTTAGGTTTATCCGTCCCTTTGAGATATTAGAAAGGATTGGATCTGTGGCCTATAGAATCGGACAATGCCCAAATTTGTCTACAGTACATAATATCTTTCATGTATCCATACTACAAAAGTATACCCAAGATCCTTCGCACGTACTGGCTCATGAAACACTCTTCTTGAGAGATGACCTAACGTATAAAGAAAACCCGATTCTAATAATAGACAAGAAAGTCAAAAGATTGAGAAACAAGAAAATCGCTCTTGTTAAGGTCCTATTGGAAGAATCATAGAGTAGAAGAAGCCACTTGGAAAACAGAAGGAAAATAAGAACCTTGTACCCTGACCTATTTTAGAATAAGTACTTTCGATGACCGAAAGTTTTCAAAGGAGAGGAGAATTCGCAGCACTCAAGATCTCCAATAAGAGACAGTGTATAATCCCTTCTAGGTTGTATCTAGATGCAAAGAACAGTAGAATTGAAAAAACATTGAGAAAATGGTACTTTTTCTAATTTTTATAAACTTCCTGAATCATTAAATTTTTTATAGAATAATAATTACAAGGTGCTTAAAAAAGGAAGGCTACGATCGGAGAAGACTTTTCTAGTAGAAGATTCAGAAAAATAAAGAATGAAATTATAGAAATACTAATTCTAGATGTTTCAATGATAGTGGAAAATTCGTCTATAAATTATGAATTAGGGTAGACTATTAGGGGCAACAAGCAAGCTTGTTCCTGGACACGAATCATAGTGCTAGTAGGTTTACACACGAATAAGTCCATGTTAGGTTACCCTCTAATGTTTTCTTAAGCTAAAACCTCAACTCCTAAAGCCTAACCCAAGACATTATGTATAAACCTAGGTTCATCAAATTTGTGGGGTTTATTTGACAAGGATGCAAGTTTGGTTAAACCAAATTTTGACACCTCAAAATTCCACTAACATAGATTTTTTCATTAAATAAAGTCAACATGTTGACTTTCTTCATATTGATTTAATAATCAATTTTAATTATTAATTTCAAATTAAAGTAATATTAAATGATTAATTAAACTATTTAATTAATATTTAATATTAATTCAAATGACAATCTCAATTAATTCCAGCTCATATTTGATTTGATTAAGATATTAAATCTTATTTAAATATCTCAGATTCTCTCTTTTTGTTTAATTCGTAAATAAAACAAAAATGCGGTTAAATATATCATATATATGTAGCGCAGTCTCCCTAATTTGAATTCAAAGACTTCGAACTCACTCGTCACACTGTTCTATGGTTTAGTTCAATATGAGCTAGCAGAGGGACCTAATGAACCTATACATCATGGGCTCCAACGATCCAAGATTAACCGGTTAAACTCATTAATCTTGTTAACCAACATTCGTTAACTACTAGGACATTTCACTATAGCCTAGTAGTTGCACTCCCCTCACTATAGATATATTTTTGTCCATTTGATATAACCATGATTAGTAAGTCGATCCTTCACAGGTTGTTCGTAACTAGAGCTGGGTCAATTTACCGTTTTACCCCTGAAGTTAATTCTTGTTTCTTATGTTTCACTGATCCTCTAATGAACAATTGGTTTGTGGTCCAACCAGTAAATCGGATCCCTCTCAGGTCAATGAGAGGGTGGGACCCCTTGTTCAAGACCTGAAGTCAGTACTTAAGGAAACTACCTCTCTTCTATCCCTAAAAGTGGGTAGGAGTGAATTTCATCTTGCACCCTACGTCCCTAGCCATTTACCCTCTTACCCCTAAAATGGGAGGCCTATTGAGTCGGCAAACTTGAGCCACTCTCACCCATACAATTCTAAGGATAATTCCGAATAAACAGGAGTTCATGGTTAGCTCAGGATTCAGATCGAGTTACCTAGGTCATCGAATAAAAAGAAAATTAGTCTCAACAGTAAACGACATTATAAAGTGAGAGTAATTTTCTTCATGGTCTGATCTTATGCAATACTCATTACATAGGACACCCCCATTCACTTGTCTGCACATGTACAATTTAGTGATCAAATTGTTTATATCATATACAAAAGTAGGCCGCATCCATAGTGTCCCCTGAATAAGATACTCAGTCTTATCCTTATATTATAGACCATTTTCACTATATACTTGAACTTGATCAACTCTTATGTCTCTACTTATAGTTTAAGTAATCATACTATAGCCCGAGTGTTCTTAGTTTATTGAATTTAGATTAATAATCGTAAAGTTTACTTTATACAATAACAATCTTTACTAAATAAACAACAATTATAACTTGATTGAAAATAGAATATGTTTTTGTTTACAAACTTGAGTTTTAGGACATAAAACCCAACAAACTTCCACTTAGACTAAAACTCTAGTGGGGTTTTATAATGTTGAGTAGAGAGAAAGACATAAATACAATAAACTAGGGCATCACATACTCATGCCTTTTCTCCCACTTGCCCTAGATTAAATAACTCGTAGTCCTAGACTCACTAGGTGCCCTACATACACTTTAGCCGTGAGGGGCTCTGAAAATGGATCAGCAATGTTGTGCTCTGAAGCTATCTGTGTGACGGGATATGTCCTCGTTGCACAATCTCCCTTATGAGATGATATTTGCGCTCAATATGTTTTCCTCACTTATGACTTTTTGGTTCTTTTGAATTTGCAACTGCTCCACTGTTATCACAATAAAGAGTGACGGGAAGATGCATATTTGGAACGACTTCCAAATCAGTTAAGAACTTCCTAAGCCATACAGATTCTTTCGCTGCTTCACAAGCAACGGAATGTGTTCATATAACACATGCGTTAGCAATTTGGATCTTTGGCACTTTTAGAACATCAATTATAGTAAATAACTATCATGTTCATAAGTATTAAAATTTAATGAGTTTGAATACTAACCTTTTGTACTTCAAATTCCTTTTTCCTCACGAACCGGTTTTGAACCACCACTAGTGTCTTCTCCACTATCCTCCGGCCTTAGAACGGGATTGTGAAATCCGATGAGTGACTTAATCTTGGGAGAGAGTTTGTATATATGAAGAGAGTGTTTGTGAGAGGTTTTTCTCAAGGTTTTTCACCAACAAGAACTACCTTCGATGTACCATGATCACTCTATTTATAGAGTCATGTTTGCATGTTCATGCAAATTTGAGATCATTTTGACACTCAAAATTTCACTCAAATTTGTGGGATTTATTTGGCAAACATTCAAGTTTGGTTAAACCAAATTTTGACACCTGAAAATTCCATTAACATGGATTTTTCCATTAAATGAAGTCAACATTTTGACTTTCTTCATTTTGATTCAACCATCAATTTGAATTATTAATTTCAAATTAAAGTAACATTAAATGATTAATTAAACTATTTAATTAATATTTAATATTAATTCAAATTTCAATCCTAATTTAATTCCGACATATATTTGATTAAAATATTTAAATCTTATTTAAATATCACAGATTCTCTCTTTTTGTTTAATTCGTAAATAAAACAAAAATGCGGTTAACCCATGACATTATGTATAAATCTAGGTTCATCAATAATCCATGTACCAAGTACCTAGAATTATGTGAATAACATGCTAAATAATTTGCTAGGATCCATACCCATAAGTAACCATTATCTGCCATTACGATGTGTACTAAAAGGCCCCTATTCCTCATTAGGTAGGATGTCCTGCAATATGTATCATGAGCTGGATGTTATGATAGGCCTACCTTTCTTATCAGCTAAACGAGATGTCCTGCACCACGATTTACCAGTAGGATTACATGATTATGACGACACCACTCATGTGTTCATGGGGAGAAAATGGAAGGTTATTTTAGGGGAAGGTTTTCAGGATCAGTATATGATACATGACACGATGACCTCTTAGTTCTAAGATCCTGAAAACATAACAAGAAGTAATATCCTAGCTTAAGGTCGCGGTTAAGAACCTACTAGTAGACTACTTACTAAGTATTACTCACTCCATGTTTATCATTTTTTTTTCAAGTAACTAAGAGTTGGCCGTGGATGAGAGCAGATTTTGGAGTGTGAGCCATGGACTAACCTCTGTTTTTAAAATAGTATTTTTTGTTCTTCTTTTGAGTCTCCTTCTTATTTTATGTTTATAACGAGTTTGTATATGTAACACCCCAAACATGAAGAAAATTAGATCCCGTAAGAATAAGCCACTCATGAAAGACTCAAAAGACAGAAAGAAAAAAAAAAATTAAAGTTTTAAGCAAGAACAAGGGACTTAGTCGATTGAGTACCCTAACAAGTGATTTCAAGGATTGGAAAGGAAAAAGTAAATGAAAAGGGCAAAAAAGTCNTTTGAGTCTCCTTCTTATTTTGTGTTTATAACGAGTTTGTATATGTAACACCCCAAACATGAAGAAAATTAGATCCCGTAAGAATAAGCCACTCATGAAAGACTCAAAAGACAGAAAGAAAAAAAAAATTAAAGTTTTAAGCAAGAACAAGGGACTTAGTCGATTGAGTACCCTAACAAGTGATTTCAAGGATTCGGAAGGAAAAAGTAAATGAAAAGGGCAAAAAAGTCATTTTATCAATTATAAAAAATCTTTCCCTATTTGTAATTTCTTATCTAGAAGGAATCTCAAGATTCAAAAATAAGGGGGAAATGAACAAAAAGCAATGAGAAATTTGTAGAAAAATTATGGTTTTTTCGAGAAAAATAATAATAAAATATTCGAAAAGTGAAAAATTACCAAAATACCCCTGAAAGAATGGATAATTAGAGAAATGCCACTCTAATTAGAATCAGAGCATCTACCGTGACCATCCGAGCAAAATCCTTCAAACTCAAATCTCAACCGTTGGATCTCCTCCAAAATTTGATATGATCTCAATGAACACGCACGGATCATCACATCCAATGACTAGTATTCAAAGCCAAGGTCGGTAAGGCTATGATCGGAGTTGATATCTCCGAAAATTATCCAGAAAGTTCGATCTCTAGATAACGAAGATTCTAGAGCTCTCAATGTCGGTTTAAGCTCCTCCGATAAAGTCTGAAGTAGGAGCAACAATACGGAATAAGAATCGAGAAAGGTTGATCCCCCAATCGAATGCAATAAGCGTTTAGATTATGGGTCTCCTACTCTCAAATTTCTTCCAAATTCAAGAGAAATCCTCCCCCATTTTTTCTTTGAACATCTAAATAACGAAGAATCTCGAGCTCTCAATTTTGGTTTAAGCATCTCCTATAAAGACTAAAGTAGGAGCAACAATACAGAATAAGAATCGAGAAAGGTCGATCCCTCAATCGAAGGCAATGAGCGTTTAGATTATGGGTCTCCTACTCTCAGATTTCTTCCAAATTCAAGTGTAATCCTCCCCCATTTCTCTTCAAACTTATTCCTACAGTTTCTCAACAAGATTACTTACAAGTTCTATGAAGAAATAGAGTGCTGAAAGTGCCAAGAAACCATTCCCTCAATTCAATCTTCCATTGAAGAACTTGAAGAAAAATTTAAAAATCCAATTTGAGGATAAATGATGACTCGTCCAGCAAGAATGATTCCAAACAGTTTCTGCACCTCCAAGGAATGCTTCCATAGAAGACCACGAAGAAAAATAACCTCGAGAGCCTGCCGAATTGAAGGAAATAAGTTTCGAAATTAAATTGGGGATAAGAGTCGAATTCCTATCTACGATCTCTTTTCCTTCAAATTAATACTTTAATTTCATCTT
>NW_019272535.1:0-2500 GCF_002738345.1 Cucurbita maxima | reverse complement strand
TTTTTTTTTATACTTGGTCTTGAAGTAGAAAACGTTCCATCTGTTCCTGAATAGCTTCTTTCAAAAGGGCTTCCGCTTCAGGGGTAAATGTCTTGGTGGAAGATATTATTTCTTGAAACTGAGGTTTATTCGTTTTTACGTAAGTACGTAACTCAACGAGAAATTTTCTTACTTGTTCAATTTCTAATGAATCAAGATAACCATTCGTTCCGGTATAAATAGTCATTATCTTTTCTTCTACCGTGAGAGGGGTTGATTGGGATTGTTTCACGTAATCGTTGACCTCTTGCCAATTGATTTTGAGTAGCTTTATCGAGATCAGAAACGAATTGCGCAAAGGCTTCTAATTCGACAAATTGAGCCAATTCCAATTTTGATTTTCCGGCTATTTGTTTTATGGCTTTAATTTGAGCTGCAGATCCTACTCTGGAGACGGAAATACCCACATTAATAGTAGGTCTGATTCCAGCATTGAATAGATCCGCAGATAAGAATATTTGTCCATTAGTAATGGAAATTACATTAGTAGGAATATAAGCTGAAACATCTCCCGATTGGGTCTCAACTATTGGTAAAGCAGTCATACTTCCTTCACCTAAAGCAGAACTTGATTTAGCGGCTCTTTCCAAAAGGCGTGAATTCAAATAAAAAACATCTCCCGGATAAGCTTCGCGGCCGAGCGGTCTTCGTAAAAGAAGAGACATTTGTCGATAAGCTTGTGCTTGTTTGGAGGGATCATCATAAATGATTAAAGTGTGTTGTTTTCTGTACATAAAATATTCAGCCAAAGCTGCTCGTGTATAAGGAGCAAGGTATTGTAATGTAGCTGTAGTAACTACTTAGCCACAGAAGAGGCTTTTTGACCAATAGCTACATAAACACATATTACATTTTGCCCTTGTTGATTCAGAATCATATCCGTGGCTACTGCAGTTTTACGGGTCTGCCTGTCCCCANGTTGTTTTCTGTACATAAAATATTCAGCCAAAGCTGCTCCTGTATAAGGAGCAAGGTATTGTAATGTAGGTGGAGAATCAGCCATTTAGCCTACTATAATAGTGTATTCCATTGCCCCCCCTTTCCTATAAAGTAGTAACTACTTAGCCACATAAGAGGCTTTTTGACCAATAGCTACATAAACACATATTACATTTTGCCCTTGTTGATTCAGAATCATATCCGTGGCTACTGCAGTTTTACGGGTCTGCCTGTCCCCAATAATTAATTCTTGCTGACCACGATCGATAGGAATCATTGCATCAATAGCAATAAGTCCTGTTTGAAGAGGCTAATATACGGAACGTCTCGAAATAATACTAGGAGCGGGGGATTCAATTAACCGAGAGTCAGAAGCTGAAATTTCACCTCGGCCATCAATACGTTTAGCCAAGGCGTTTATAACACGACCTAAATAAGCCTCGCTTACTGGTATGTGAGCAATTCTTCCCGTTGCTTTTACACAACTTCCCTCTGAGTACAAGAGAAAAGTGCTTAAAATAGTTTCAAAATAAAGAAAAAAAAAAAGATAATAGGGATTGGTCAAAGTCAACATTTGTTTTCTGGTTAGCATGGTACCATCAAAACTTGTTTATTTCTTTGAAATGTTTGAGTTTACAATTTACACGTTTTCATCTAGAAATGAAGCAAAATTAGTCTGGTTGTCAAATGTTGTCACGCTTAAAACTACCATAAAGGTATAATCGACCTATTATCCTTCCACCAATAGGAGCAAAAGGCAACGTTACTCAGTGAAATTATTTTCATGTCATTTATTCAACAATAAGGGTGTTAGCATGCATTTGGAAATGAACTCATATTTAAAAAATTTAGATAAAATAGAAAAGAACGGTTATCTCAGAGATAATGATACAATGTGAAACTAGCTTTCAGATGCTTCCTTAACTCTTAGGGGCGGTAAACCAACGTTTCCTTCACCCAAGACTTATGGCCCAACTCCCAACATGGAAGGGATAATCTAGAGAATCATTCCAAGAACCCTAACGGATGGGTTACAAATTCACATTATCAAGCTCGACAACAAACAATGTCGCCGGCAAACTTATGAAGACTACATGAAATTATGAATATGTTAATGTAGGATTTTTTTAATTTATCGATTTTTAAAATGTTAAATTATGTAAAATTAGTGACAAATAAGAATATTTTAGAGAGCTTTTCCTTTTTATTTAAGATTTTGATATTTAAGAAAAGAGAAAATGAATAAAAATACGAGACATTTTATAGATTTAGGAGTGAAATAAGGGTATTTAAAAAGCTAAAAAACAAGGAGATGAAATATTAATGATATTAATGGGTCATAGGTTGAAGAAGAGGAGTGAGTGAAAATAAAAAGGGAGGTTATTTATGCAACTCACTAATAGTTAGAACCTTATTTTAGAATGTTAAGGGCATTAGTTTTGAAAGTTCATGAATATTTTTTGTACTAGTGGCTTTGTCAATATAAGAATGCAACTTATATTTTGTCCGAGAATAGTGGCCC
>NW_019272534.1:16437-22795 GCF_002738345.1 Cucurbita maxima | reverse complement strand
TCGAACCCTTCTTCGGAAACCTAAACAGGGAACTTGTTAGTACATGCTAAAAAAATCGAGTCACGGTTGTCGTTTTTTCGAAATTTTTGTTAGGAATGATAAGGCTTGATGATTTAGAATATTATTTGTAAGAAACGGAGTGCATAAAACAGTAATATGGTTCTTCAAATCGAACCCTTCTTCGGAAACCCAAAGAGGGAAGTTTTTAGTACGTGCTAAAAAAGCCGAGTCACGGTCGACGTTTTTCGAAAGTTTTGTGAGGAATGATAAGGCTTGATGATTTAGAATATTATTTATAAGAAACGGAGTGCATAAAACTGTAAAAGAGTTCTTCAAATCGAACCCTTCTTCGGAAACCCAAACAGGGAAGTTTTTAGTACGTGCTAAAAAATTCGAGTCAGGATCGACGTTTTTCGAAAGTTTTGTGAGGAATGATAAGGCTTGATGATTTAGAATATTATTTCTAAGAAACGGAGTGCATAAAACAGTAATATGGTTCGTCAAATCGAATCCTGCTTGGAAACCCAAAGAGGGAAGTTTTTAGTACGTGCTAAAAAAGTCGAGTCACGGTCGACGTTTTTCGAAATTTTTATGATGAATGTTAAGGCTTGATGATTAAGAATATTATTTCTAAGAAACAGAGTACATAAAAAAGTAAAAGAGTTCTTCAAATCGAACCCTTGTTCGGAAACCCAAACAGGGAAGTTTTTTAGTACGTGCTAAAAAAACCGAGTCACGGTCGACGTTTTTCGAAAGTTTTGTGAGGAATGATAAGACTTGATGATTTAGAATATTATTTCTAAGAAACGGAGTGCATAAAACAGTAAAAGAGTTCTTCAAATCGAACCCTTCTTTGGAAACCCAAACAGGGAAGTTTTTAGTACGTGCTAATTAAGCGAGTCACGGTCGACGTTTTTTGAAATTTTTGATTGATAAGGCTTGATGATTTAGAATATTATTTCTAAGAAACGGAGTGCATAAAACTGTAAAAGAGTTCTTAAAATCGAACCCTTCTTCGGAAACCTAAACAGGGAACTTGTTAGTACATGCTAAAAAAATCGAATCACGGTTGTCGTTTTTTCGAAATTTTTGTTAGGAATGATAAGGCTTGATGATTTAGAATATTATTTCTAAGAAACGGAGTGCATAAAACAGTAATATGGTTCTTCAAATCGAACCCTTCTTCGGAAACCCAAAGAGGGAAGTTTTTAGTACGTGCTAAAAAAGCCGAGTCACGGTCGACGTTTTTCGAAATTTTTATGATGAATGTTAAGGCTTGATGATTAAGAATATTATTTCTAAGAAACAGAGTACATAAAAAAGTAAAAGAGTTCTTCAAATCGAACCCTTGTTCGGAAACCCAAACAGGGAAGTTTTTTATTACGTGCTAAAAAAACCGAGTCACGGTAGACGTTTTTCGAAAGTTTTGTGAGGAATGATAAGACTTGATGATTTAGAATATTATTTCTAAGAAACGGAGTGCATAAAACAGTAAAAGAGTTCTTCAAATCGAACCCTTTTTTGGAAACCCAAACAGGGAAGTTTTTAGTACGTGCTAATTAAGCGAGTCACGGTCGACGTTTTTTGAAATTTTTGATTGATAAGGCTTGATGATTTAGAATATTATTTCTAAGAAACGGAGTGCATAAAACTGTAAAAGAGTTCTTAAAATCGAACCCTTCTTCGGAAACCTAAACAGGGAACTTGTTAGTACATGCTAAAAAAATCGAATCACGGTTGTCGTTTTGTCGAAATTTTTGTTAGGATGTATAAGGCTTGATGATTTAGAATATTATTTCTAAGAAACGGAGTGCATTAAACAGTAATATGGTTCTTCAAATCGAACCCTTCTTCGGAAACCCAAAGAGGGAAGTTTTTAGTACGTGCTAAAAAAGCCGAGTCACGGTCGACGTTTTTCGAAATTTTTATGATGAATGTTAAGGCTTGATGATTAAGAATATTATTTCTAAGAAACAGAGTACATAAAAAAGTAAAAGAGTTCTTCAAATCGAACCCTTGTTCGAAAACCCAAACAGGGAAGTTTTTTAGTACGTGCTAAAAAAACCGAGTCACGGTCGACTTTTTTCGAAAGTTTTGTGAGGAATGATAAGACTTGATGATTTAGAATATTATTTCTAAGAAACAGAGTGCATAAAACAGTAAAAGAGTTCTTCAAATCGAACCCTTCTTTGGAAACCCAAACAGGGAAGTTTTTAGTACGTGCTAATTAAGCGAGTCACGGTCGACGTTTTTTGAAATTTTTGATTGATAAGGCTTGATGATTTAGAATATTATTTCTAAGAAACGGAGTGCATAAAACTGTAAAAGAGTTCTTAAAATCGAACCCTTCTTCGGAAACCTAAACAGGGAACTTGTTAGTACATGCTAAAAAAATCGAATCACTGTTGGTTTTCACAGAATTTCGGTGAGAGGAAATTGGGAAAATGCGTAACAAAAAGAAGAGAGAAAAAATAACTCTGAATTTGACTGCGTTGAGGTTGTTTTGTTTTCTGAACAATTCTCCTATTTAAAGTAAAAAGGAATTCTAAAATTGGCTGGAGAGTGGCCAACTAAATCTGTGCCACTCCCTTCTAAAACTCTGGTGATCCATTCGACGTGATTTGTCAAATGGTCAACCTCACGATTTTCTGAAATCGTGTGAATAACAAAAACGGTAAAACTCAGGTTTTATCTAACAATCTGCTCCTAAAACCTGTAGTATATCTACCTTACTATTTGAACTCCGATCTTTGAGCGTAGTTCTTCAAATTTCACCCGCGCCAGGGACTTGGTGAAGATGTCTCCAAGTTGTTCCTCTGTTCGGATGTAATCAATTTTGATGAGCCCTCGATCTGCACATTCTCGAATGTAGTGGAACCTGATTTCTATGTGCTTGCTTCGTTCATGCAAAACTGGATTTTTGATCAGGGAGATCGTAGCTTTGTTGTCTACGTATAGCATTGGTGGATCACTTTCTCTCCCGATGAGTTCTTCCATTAGTCGCGCAAGCCAGATCCCTTGTGTTGCTGCCATCGAAGCGGCGATGTATTCTGCTTCACAGGAAGACAAAGCAACTACCTTCTGTTTTGTTGATTGCCAGCAGATTGCGCCGCCTGAGAGAAAGTAGATCATTCCGCTAGTGCTCTTACGATCATCAACGTCACCGGCCATGTCACTATCACTGTAGCCAACTAGCTTGAGTTTCTCCTTTCCGCTCCCTGCGCAGTATCTTACACCCCAGCCTCTGGTTCCGGCTACATAGCGCAGGATGCGCTTGACAGCCGCTAAATGCTCCTCCCTAGGTGCTTCCATAAACCGGCTCACATATCCAACAGAATAAGCAAGATCAGGACGAGAGTTTACCAGATAGCGCAGACTCCCGACAATGCTGCGGTAATTGGTGGAGTCGACTGTCGTCGTAGTGCCAGCCTTCCTTAGTTGGAGTCGGGCCTCCATTGGCGTCCTTGTAGGATTACTGTCCACAAGTCCAGTTGTGTCCAGCAGCTTCTTTGCGTATGCACTTTGGCAGATGGAGATGCCGGTAGAATTCTGTTGCACTTCGATGCCGAGATAGTAGCTGAGCACGCCGAGATCGCTCATCTCGAAGTTTTTCGACATCTCCTTCTTGAACCTTCCGAGGACTTCCATGTCACCTCCAGTGATTATGAGGTCGTCGACGTACACTCCCACGATTAGTCGCTTCTTGTCATGGCCGTGCGTGTACATGCCATGCTCAGAGGCGCAACGTTTGAATTTCAGTGACAGTAAGGTACTGTCGAGCTTCGCGTTCCAGGCTCGTGGAGCTTGTCGAAGCCCGTAGAGTGCCTTGTGCAGGCGCAATACTTTATTGGGGTTGTTGTTATCCAGGAAGCCAGGTGGTTGTCGGACATAAACAGTCTCCTTCAGCTCTCCGTTAAGGAAAGCAGACTTTACGTCCATATGGTGAACCTCCCAAGAGTAATGTGCTGCAATTGCAAGTAAGAAACGAACGGATTCTAACCTTGCCACTGGCGCAAATACCTCTTCGAAGTCCACTCCTTGCTTCTGGACGTAGCCCTTCGCCACCAGACGGGCCTTGTGTTTCACAACTTCTCCTTTTTCGTTGCGCTTCAGTTTGAAGACCCATTTGAGCCCTATGGCTTGGTGTCCCGGCGGCATATCCTCCAGACTCCACGTCTGATTTTCGGTGATGGATGTCATCTCCTCCTGCATTGCCTTCAGCCAGCACGGGTTCTTTTCTGCTTCGGCGAAGGTGTTCGGTTCATCTGCACTGATGGCATGTAGTTCGGCCACTTCTTCGAGCTCGCGCACTGCCAGTCCAGGTGGTTCACCTCCTCCTACTAGGTCGTCCATCCTCCGGTACCTGGCCTCCAGATCAGTATCGTGATCGGCATCCAGCGTCGAATCCGCAGTCCGTGGTGTTGCGAATTCCACTGGTTCAGGGGTTGCACCTGCTGGCGGCGGTGACGGCTGCTGATGCTGGGCTCCTCCTTCTTCCGGCTCAGTGACGAGGTACTCCACCGTGAATTGATTTGGATTATGGTCTGCCTCGATCACGTCATTCCACTGCCAGAAGGTGCTTTCATCGAAGACGACGTCGCGAGACACGTGAGCTCGCCCCCCTACAGGATCATATAGTCTGTACGCCTTGCTCCCGGGTTCATAGCCGATAAAAACGACCTTTAGCCCCCTAGGATCGAGCTTGGCGAGGTGGGGACGTGTTACCTTCATGTAAGCGACGCAGCCGAACACGCGAAAATGATGTACCGCTGGTTTTTTGTTGTACCAGGCCTCATATGGTGTCTTCCCGTCAAGGCTTCGGGTTGGTGACCGATTGAGGAGATATACGGCCGTCATTACTGCCTCTCCCCAGAATCTCCCAGGCATCCCGGCCGTCACCAACAATGACCTTGCTGTCCCGACGATGGTCTGATTCCGGCGCTCCACCACTCCGTTCTGTTGGGGGGAGTAGGGCGCCGTTAGGTGCCGTTGTATGCCGATTTCGTCACAGTACTTACCGAAACTTGTCGAGGTGAATTCTCCGCCTCGGTCTGTGCGCAGCACTCGCATCTTCTTCTCACATTCGGCCTCCGCTCGTGCTTTAATGCACTTAACCGCCTCTGCCGCCTCACTTTTCGCTTGCAGCAGGGTCAGCCACATGAAGCGGCTTTTGTCATCGACTAATAGGAGGAAGAAACTCTTACCGCCTGGGGTCGCCGGCTTGATGGGCCCGCAGATATCGCCGTGTACAAGCTCCAACGGCTCATCGGCTCGATAGGAGGTTCGAGACGGAAAGGGTGTGCACCTCTGTTTGCCGGCAAACCGTGCACTAACTCCTCCTTCTGTAGTTTTTCTAGAGCAGGAAAGTTTAAATGCCCGTACCTTGCGTGCCACCTCCAAGATACCTCTTCGATCTTGGCCGAGAGACTGACAGGTTGCTCTATCTCTAACTCCAGGATGTAAAGACGGTTTGTCGTGCGCCTTGCCTGTGTAAGCAGCCGTCGTTGATTATCGCAAATTTTGAGTAGTCCGCGCTCGATGGAGATGAAACAGCCTGTCTCATCTAGTTGACCCAGGCTCACAAGGTTAGCCTTGAGCCTCGGGATGAAGTAGACGTCGGTCAGCTTGCGATGCTCGCCTCCCTTGCTGGCGAATAGGATGGTGCCGCGTCCTTCGATCTCGACGACGGATCCGTCGCCAAATTTCACCGTCCCGCGGATCCCCGAGTCGAGTTCGGAGAATGCAGATCTAGCCCCGGTCATATGGTTTGTTGCCCCAGTGTCTAGGATCCATCGCCGGTCCTTGTGTTGCTCGTCCCGCTCGCTGATCTGAGCGAACACTCGCTCCTCCTCCAGTTGAATTGGCTGCCTAGCTGGTGCCACCTTTGCTACGCCCAGCTGGAGCTCTTTCTCGAGTTCAACCTCGTTGTTGATTACCTCCATTTCCGTGGATTTGGAATCGATAGTGGGGACACATGCACTTACCATGAAGAGAGCTGGCTCGTCCTCCTCGGATTGAGCCACATGGGCCTTTTCGGCCTTCTCCTTGTTCCTAAGCTTGCTCCAGCAATTCCTGCTTAGGTGTCCTCTCTTCCCACAGTTCGAGCAGATTGGCCTGCTGCCATTGGTCGACTCCTTCTTTTGATTCCCATCTTTCCCGCGCATGCGCCCGTGGGAGATCCATGGCTTCTTACCGTCTTTGCGGCTGGAGGAGGACCCGTTGCTCTGGCCGGTGTTGTCACGGAGCTTTAGACGTGCAAGCCATTCTTCCTCTGTGAGGAGTAGAGGACCCCCCTTGTCGACAGCTGAAATGGTATTTTTCTTCCGCTGCTCGACGTTACGCAGTCTTCCGGTCACCT
>NW_019272534.1:7436-14144 GCF_002738345.1 Cucurbita maxima | reverse complement strand
TTTTTTGAAATTTTTGATTGATAAGGCTTGATGATTTAGAATATTATTTCTAAGAAACGGAGTGCATAAAACTGTAAAAGAGTTCTTAAAATCGAACCCTTCTTCGGAAACCTAAACAGGGAACTTGTTATTACATGCTAAAAAAATCGAATCACGGTTGTCGTTTTTTCGAAATTTCAGTTAGGAATGATAAGGCTTGATGATTTAGAATATTATTTCTAAGAAACGGAGTGCATAAAACAGTAATATGGTTCTTCAAATCGAACCCTTCTTCGGAATTCCAAAGAGGGATGTTTTTAGTACGTGCTAAAAAAGCCGAATCACGGACGACGTTTTTCGAAATTTTTATGATGAATGTTAAGGCTTGATGATTTAGAATATTATTTATAAGAAACAGAGTGCATAAAACTGTAAAAGAGTTCTTCAAATCGAACCCTTCTTGGAAACCCAAACATGGAAGTTTTTAGTACGTGCTAAAAAAACCTAGTCACGGTCGACGTTTTTCAAAAGTTTTTTGAGGAATGACAAAGCTTGATGATTTAGAATATTATTTCTAAGAAACGGAGTGCATAGAACAGTAAAAGAGTTCTTCAAATCGAACCCTTTTAAGGAAACCCATACAGGGAAGTTTTTAGTACGTGCTAAATAAGCGAGTCACGGTCGACATTTTTTGAAATTTTTGATTGATAAGGCTTGATGATTTAGAATATTATTTCTAAGAAACGGATTGCATAAAACTGTAAAAGAGTTCTTAAAATCGAACCCTTCTTCGGAAACCTAAACAGGGAACTTGTTAGTACATGCTAAAAAAATCGAGTCACGGTTGTCGTTTTTTCGAAATTTTTGTTAGGAATGATAAGGCTTGATGATTTAGAATATTATTTCTAAAAAACGGAGTGCATAAAACAGTAATATGGTTCTTCAAATCGAACCCTTCTTCGGAAACCCAAAGAGGGAAGTTTTTAGTACGTGCTAAAAATGCCGAGTCACGGTCGACGCTTTTCGATATTTTTATGATGAATGTTAAGGCTTGATGATTTAGAATATTATTTCTAAGAAACGAATTGCATAAAACAGTAAAAGAGTTCTTCAAATCGAACCCTTCTTCGGAAACCCAAACAGGGAAGTTTTTAGTACGTGCTAAAAAATTCGAGTCACGATCGACGTTTTTCGAAAGTTTTGTGAGGAATGATAAGGCTTGATGATTTAGAATATTATTTCTAAGAAACGGAGTGCATAAAACAGTAAAAGAGTTCTTCAAATCGAACCCTTCTTCGGAAACCCAAAGAGGGAAGTTTTTAGTACGTGCTAAAAAAGCCGAGTCACGGTCGACGTTTTTCGAAATTTTTATGATGAATGTTAAGGCTTGATGATTAAGAATATTATTTCTAAGAAACAGAGTACATAAAAAAGTAAAAGAGTTCTTCAAATCGAACCCTTGTTCGGAAACCCAAACAGGGAAGTTTTTTAGTACGTGCTAAAAAAACCGAGTCACGGTCGACGTTTTTCAAAAGTTTTGTGAGGAATGATAAGACTTGATGATTTAGAATATTATTTCTAAGAAACGGAGTGCATAAAACAGTAAAAGAGTTCTTCAAATCGAACCCTTCTTTGGAAACCCAAACAGGGAAGTTTTTAGTACGTGCTAATTAAGCGAGTCACGGTCGACGTTTTTTGAAATTTATGATTGATAAGGCTTGATGATTTAGAATATTATTTCTAAGAAACGGAGTGCATAAAACTGTAAAAGAGTTCTTAAAATCGAACCCTTCTTCGGAAACCTAAACAGGGAACTTGTTAGTACATGCTAAAAAAATCGAATCACGGTTGTCGTTTTTTCGAAATTTCTGTTAGGAATGATAAGGCTTGATGATTTAGAATATTATTTCTAAGAAACGGAGTGCATAAAACAGTAATATGGTTCTTCAAATCGGACCCTTCTTCGGAATTCCAAAGAGGGATGTTTTTAGTACGTGCTAAAAAAGCCGAATCACGGACGACGTTTTTCGAAATTTTTATGATGAATGTTAAGGCTTGATGATTTAGAATATTATTTATAAGAAACGGAGTGCATAAAACTGTAAAAGAGTTCTTCAAATCGAACCCTTCTTGGAAACCCAAACATGGAAGTTTTTAGTACGTGCTAAAAAAACCTAGTCACGGTCGACGTTTTTCAAAAGTTTTTTGAGGAATGACAAAGCTTGATGATTTAGAATATTATTTCTAAGAAAGGGAGTGCATAGAACAGTAAAAGAGTTCTTCAAATCGAACCCTTTTAAGGAAACCCATACAGGGAAGTTTTTAGTACGTGCTAAATAAGCGAGTCACGGTCGACATTTTTTGAAATTTTTGATTGATAAGGCTTGATGATTTAGAATATTATTTCTAAGAAACGGATTGCATAAAACTGTAAAAGAGTTCTTAAAATCGAACCCTTCTTCGGAAACCTAAACAGGGAACTTGTTAGTACATGCTAAAAAAATCGAATCACGGTTGTCGTTTTTTCGAAATTTTTGTTAGGAATGATAAGGCTTGATGATTTAGAATATTATTTCTAAGAAACGGAGTGCATAAAACAGTAATATGGTTCTTCAAATCGAACCCTTCTTCGGAAACCCAAAGAGGGAAGTTTTTAGTACGTGCTAAAAAAGCCGAGTCACGGTCGACGTTTTTCGAAATTTTTATGATGAATGTTAAGGCTTGATGATTTAGAATATTATTTCTAAGAAACGAATTGCATAAAACAGTAAAAGAGTTCTTCAAATCGAACCCTTCTTCGGAAACCCAAACAGGGAAGTTTTTAGTACGTGCTAAAAAATTCGAGTCACGATCGACGTTTTTCGAAAGTTTTGTGAGGAATGATAAGGCTTGATGATTTAGAATATTATTTCTAAGAAACTGAGTGCATAAAACAGTAATATGGTTCGTCAAATCGAATCCTTCTTGGAAACCCAAAGAGGGAAGTTTTTAGTACGTGCTAAAAAAGCCGAGTCACGGTCGACGTTTTTCGAAATTTTTATGATGAATGTTAAGGCTTGATGATTAAGAATATTATTTCTAAGAAACAGAGTACATAAAAAAGTAAAAGAGTTCTTCAAATCGAACCCTTGTTCGAAAACCCAAACAGGGAAGTTTTTTAGTACGTGCTAAAAAAACCGAGTCACGGTCGACGTTTTTCGAAAGTTTTGTGAGGAATGATAAGAATTGATGATTTAGAATATTATTTCTAAGAAACAGAGTGCATAAAACAGTAAAAGAGTTCTTCAAATCGAACCCTTCTAAGGAAACCCAAACAGGGAAGTTTTTAGTACGTGCTAATTAAGCGAGTCACGGTCGACGTTTTTTGAAATTTTTGATTGATAAGGCTTGATGATTTAGAATATTATTTCTAAGAAACGGATTAAATAAAACTGTAAAAGAGTTCTTAAAATCGAACCCTTCTTCGGAAACCTAAACAGGGAACTTGTTAGTACATGCTAAAAAAATCGAGTCACGGTTGTCGTTTTTTCGAAATTTTTGTTAGGAATGATAAGGCTTGATGATTTAGAATATTATTTCTAAGAAACGGAGTGCATAAAACAGTAATATGGTTCTTCAAATCGAACCCTTCTTCGGAATTCCAAAGAGGGATGTTTTTAGTACGTGCTAAAAAAGCCGAGTCACGGACGACATTTTTCGAAATTTTTATGATGAATGTTAAGGCTTGATGATTTAGAATATTATTTATAAGAAACGGAGTGCATAAAACTGTAAAAGAGTTCTTCAAATTGAACCCTTCTTGGAAACCCAAACATGGAAGTTTTTAGTACGTGCTAAAAAAACCTAGTCACGGTCGACGTTTTTCAAAAGTTTTTTGAGGAATGACAAAGCTTGATGATTTAGAATATTATTTCTAAGAAACGGAGTGCATAGAACAGTAAAAGAGTTCTTCAAATCGAACCCTTTTAAGGAAACCCAAACAGGGAAGTTTTTAGTACGTGCTAATTAAGCGAGTCACGGTCGACGTTTTTTGAAATTTTTGATTGATAAGGCTTGATGATTTAGAATATTATTTCTAAGAAACAGAGTGCATAAAACTGTAAAAGAGTTCTTGAAATCGAACCCTTCTTCGGAAACCTAAACAGGGAACTTGTTAGTACATGCTAAAAAAATCGAATCACGGTCGACGTTTTTCAAAAGTTTTGTGAGGAATGATAAGGCTTGATGATTTAGAATATGATTTCTAAGAAACTGAGTGCATAAAACAGTAATATGGTTCGTCAAATCGAATCCTGCTTGGAAACCCAAAGAGGGAAGTTTTTAGTACGTGCTAAAAAAGCCGAGTCACGGTCGACGTTTTTCGAAAGTTTTGTGAGGAATGATAAGGCTTGATGATTTAGAATATTATTTCTAAGAAACGGAGTGCATAAAACAGTAATATGGTTCGTCAAATCGAATCCTGCTTGGAAACCCAAAGAGGGAAGTTTTTAGTACGTGCTAAAAAAACCGAGTCACGGTCGACGTTTTTCAAAAGTTTTTTGAGGAATGACAAAGCTTGATGATTTAGAATATTATTTCTAAGAAACGGAGTGCATAAAACAGTAATATGGTTCGTCAAATCGAATCCTGCTTGGAAACCCAAAGAGGGAAGTTTTTAGTACGTGCTAAAAAAACCGAGTCACGGTCGACGTTTTTCAAAAGTTTTTTGAGGAATGACAAAGCTTGATGATTTAGAATATTATTTCTAAGAAACAGAGTGCATAAAACTGTAAAAGAGTTCTTGAAATCGAACCCTTCTTCGGAAACCTAAACAGGGAACTTGTTAGTACATGCTAAAAAAATCGAATCACGATTGTCGTTTTTTCGAAATTTTTGTTAGGACTGATAAGGCTTGATGATTTAGAATATTATTTCTAAGAAACTGAGTGCATAAAACAGTAATATGGTTCGTCAAATCGAATCCTGCTTGGAAACCCAAAGAGGGAAGTTTTTAGTACGTGCTAAAAAAGCCGAGTCACGGTCGACGTTTTTCGAAATTTTTATGATGAATGTTAAGGCTTGATGATTAGAATATTATTTCTAAGAAACGGAGTGCATAAAACAGTAAAAGAGTTCTTCAAATCGAACCCTTCTTCGGAAACCCAAAGAGGGAAGTTTTTAGTACGTGCTAAAAAAACCGAGTCACGGTCGACGTTTTTCGAAATTTTTATGATGAATGTTAAGGCTTGATGATTAGAATATTATTTCTAAGAAACGGAGTGCATAAAACAGTAAAAGAGTTCTTCAAATCGAACCCTTCTTCGGAAACCCAAACAGGGAAGTTTTTAGTACGTGCTAAATAAGCGAGTCACGGTCGACGTTTTTCGAAATTTTTATGATGAATGTTAACGCTTGATGATTAAGAATATTATTTCTAAGAAACAGAGTACATAAAAAAGTAAAAGAGTTCTTCAATTCGAACCCTTGTTCGGAAACCCAAACAGGGAAGTTTTTTAGTACGTGCTAAAAAAACCGAGTCACGGTCGACGTTTTTCGAAAGTTTTGTGAGGAATGATAAGACTTGATGATTTAGAATATTATTTCTAAGAAACGGAGTGCATAAAACAGTAAAAGAGTTCTTCAAATCGAACCCTTCTTTGGAAACCCAAACAGGGAAGTTTTTAGTACGTGCTAATTAAGCGAGTCACGGTCGACGTTTTTTGAAATTTTTGATTGATAAGGCTTGATGATTTAGAATATTATTTCTAAGAAACAGAGTGCATAAAACTGTAAAAGAGTTCTTGAAATCGAACCCTTCTTCGGAAACCTAAACAGGGAACTTGTTAGTACATGCTAAAAAAATCGAATCACGGTTGTCGTTTTTTCGAAATTTTTGTTAGGACAGATAAGGCTTGATGATTTAGAATATTATTTCTAAGAAACTGAGTGCATAAAACAGTAATATGGTTCGGATAAGGCTTGATGATTTAGAATATTATTTCTAAGAAACTGAGTGCATAAAACAGTAATATGGTTCGTCAAATCGAATATGATTTAGAATATTATTTCTAAGAAACTGAGTGCATAAAACAGTAATATGGTTCGTCAAATCGAATCCTGCTTGGAAACCCAAAGAGGGAAGTTTTTAGTACGTGCTAAAAAAGCCGAGTCACGGTGGACGTTTTTCGAAATTTTTATGATGAATGTTAAGGCTTGATGATTTAGAATATTATTTCTAAGAAACGGAGTGCATAAAACAGTAAAAGAGTTCTTCAAATCGAACCCTTCTTCGGAAACCCAAACAGGGAAGTTTTTAGTACGTGCTAAAAAAACCGAGTCACGGTCGACGTTTTTCGAAAGTTTTGTGAGGAATGATATGGCTTGATGATGGAGAATATTATTTCTAAGAAACGGAGTGCATAGAACAGTAAAAGAGTTCTTCAAATCGAACCCTTCTAAGGAAACCCAAACAGGGAAGTTTTTAGTACGTGCTAAATAAGCGAGTCACGGTCGACGTTTTTTTAAATTTTTGATTGATAAGGCTTGATGATTTAGAATATTATTTCTAAGAAACGGAGTGCATAAAACTGTAAAAGAGTTCTTAAAATCGAACCCTTCTTCGTAAACCTAAACAGGGAACTTGTTAGTACATGCTAAAAAAATCGAGTCACGGTTGTCGTTTTTTCGAAATTTTTGTTAGGAATGATAAGGCTTGATGATTTAGAATATTATTTCTAAGAAACGGAGTGC
>NW_019272534.1:1172-7337 GCF_002738345.1 Cucurbita maxima | reverse complement strand
ATGAATGTTAAGGCTTGATGATTTAGAATATTATTTCTAAGAAACGAATTGCATAAAACAGTAAAAGAGTTCTTTAAATCGAACCCTTCTTCGGAAACCCAAAAAGGGATGTTGTTAGTACGTGCTAAAAAAACCGAGTCACGGTCGACGTTTTTCGAATTTTTTTTGAGGAATGATAAGGCTTGATGATTTAGAATATTATTTCTAAGAAACGGAGTGCATAAAACAGTAATAGAGTTCTTCAAATCGAACCCTTCTTCGGAAACCCAAACAGGGATGTTGTTAGTACGTGCTACAAAAACCGAGTCACGGTCGACGTTTTTCGAATTTTTTTTTAGGAATGATAAGGCTTGATGATTTAGAATATTATTTCTAAGAAACGGAGTGCATAAAACAGTAAAAGAGTTCTTCAAATCGAACCCTACTTCGGAAACCCCAATATGGGAAGTTTGAAGTACGTGCTAAAAAAACCGAGTCATGTTCGACATTTTTCGAAAGTTTGGTGAGGAATGATAAGGCTTGATGATTTAGAATATTATTTCTAAGAAACGGAGTGCATAAAACTGTAAAACAGTTCGTCAAATCGAACCCATCTTCGGAAACCCAAACAGGGAAGTTTTTAGTACGTGCTAAAAAATCCGAGTCACTGTCGACGTTTTTCGAAATTTTTCTGATGAATGATAAGGCTTGATTATTTAGAATATTATTTCTAAGAAACGGAGTGCATAAAACAGTAAAAGAGTTCTTCAAATCGAACCGTTCTTCGGAAACCCAAACAGGGAAGTTTTTAGTACGTGTTAAAAAAACCGAGTCACGGTCGACGTTTTTCGAAAGTTTTGTGAGGAATGATAAGGCTCGATTATTTAGAATCTTATTTCTAAGAAATGGAGTGCATAAAACAGTAAAAGAGTTCTTCAAATCGAACCTTACTTCGGAAACCCAAGTCTGGGAAGTTTGAAGTACGTGCTAAAAATATCGAGTCACGATCGACGGTTTTTGAAAGTTTTGTGAGGAATGATAAAGTTTGATGATTTCGAATATTATTTCTATGAAATGGAGTGCATAAAACAGTAATATGGTTCTTCAAATCGAACCCTTCTTCGGAAACCCAAATCTAGGCAGTTTGAAGTACATGCTAAAAAAACCGAGTCACGATCAACGGTTTTTGAAAGTTTTGTGAGGAATGATAAGGTTTGATGATTTCGAATATTATTTCTAAGAAACAGAGTGCATAAAACAGTAAAAGAGTTCTTTAACTCGAACCCTTCTTCGGAAACCCAAACCGGGAAGTTGTTAGTACGTGCTAAAAAAACCGAGTCACAGTCGACGTTTTTCGAAATTTTTGGTAGGAATGATAAGGCTTGATGATTTAGAATATTATTTCTAAGAAACGGAGTGCATAAACCAGTTAAAGAGTTCTTCAGATCGAACCCTTCTTCGGAAAACCAAACAGGGAAGTTGTTAGTACGTGCTAAAAAAACAGAGTCACAGTCGACGTTTTTCGAAATTTTTTTGATGAATGTTAAGGCTTGATGATTTAGAATGTTATTTCTAAGAAATAGAGTGCATAAAAAAGTAAAAGTGTTCTTCAAATCGAACCCTACTTCGAAAACCCAAATCTGGGAAGTTTGAAGTACGTGCTAAAAAAACCGAGTCACGTTCGACAGTTTTCGAAAGTTTGGTGAGGAATGATAAGGCTTGATGATTTAGAATATTATTTCTAAGAAACGGAGTGCATAAAACAGTAAAACAGTTCGTCAAATCGAACCCTTCTTCGGAACCCCAAACAGGGAAGTTTTTAGTACGTGCTAAAAAATCCGAGTCACCGTCGACGTTTTTCGAAATTTTTCTGATGAATGATAAGGCTTGATTATTTAGAATATTATTTCTAAGAAACGGAGTGCATAANGTAAAAGAGTTCTTCAAATCGAACCCTTCTTCGGAAACCCAAACAGGGATGTTTTTAGTACGTGCTAAAAAAACCGAGTCACGGTCGACGTTTTTCGAAAGTTTTGTGAGGAATGATAAGGCTTGATTATTTAGAATCTTACTTCTTTAAAATGGAGTGCATAAAATAGTAAAAGAGTTCTTCAAATCGAACCCTTCTTCGGAAAACCAAACAGGGAAGTTGTTAGTACGTGCTAAAAAAACAGTCATAGTCGACGTTTTTCGAAATTTTTTTGATGAATGATAAGGCTTGATGATTTAGAATGTTATTTCTAAGAAACAGAGTGCATAAAAAAGTAAAAGAGTTCTTCAAATCGAACCCTTCTTCGAAAACCCAAATCTGGGAAGTTTGAAGTACGTGCTAAAAAAACCGAGTCACGTTCGACAATTTTCGAAAGTTTGGTGAGGAATGATAAGGCTTGATGATTTAGAATATTATTTCTAAGACACGGAGTGCATAAAACAGTAAAAGAGTTCTTCAAATCGAACCCTTCTTCGGAAACCCAAAAAGGGAAGTTTTTAGTACGTGCTAAATAAGCGAGTCACGGTCGACGTTTTTCGAAATTTTTGGTAGGAATGATAAGGCTTGATGATTTGGAATATTATTTCTAAGAAACGGAGTGCATAAAATAGTAAAAGAGTTCTTTAAATCGAACCCTTCTTCGGAAACCCAAACAGGGAAGTTTTTAGTACGTGCTAAAAAAGTCGAGTCACGATCGACGTTTTTCGAAAGTTTTGTGAGGAATGATAAGGATTGATAATTTAGAATATTATTTCTAAGAAACGGAGTGCATAAAACAGTAATATGGTTCTTCAAATCGAACCCTTCTTCGGAAATTTTTATGATGAATGTTAAGGCTTGATGATTTAGAATATTATTTCTAAGAAACGAATTGCATAAAACAGTAAAAGAGTTCTTCAAATCGAACCCTTCTTCAGAAACCCAAACAGGGATGTTTTTAGTACGTGCTAAAAAAACCGAGTCACGGTCGACGTTTTTCGAAAGTTTTGTGAGGAATGATAAGGCTTGATTATTTAGAATCTTATTTCTTTGAAATGGAGTGCATAAAATAGTAAAAGAGTTCTTCAAATCGAACCCTTCTTCGGAAAACCAAACAGGGAAGTTGTTAGTACGTGCTAAAAAAACAGTCATAGTCGACGTTTTTCGAAATTTTTTTGATGAATGATAAGGCTTGATGATTTAGAATGTTATTTCTAAGAAACAGAGTGCATAAAAAAGTAAAAGAGTTCTTCAAATCGAACCCTTCTTCGAAAACCAAAATCTGGGAAGTTTGAAGTACGTGCTAAAAAAACCGAGTCACGTTCGACAATTTTCGAAAGTTTGGTGAGGAATGATAAGGCTTGATGATTTAGAATATTATTTCTAAGAAACGGAGTGCATAAAACAGTAAAGGAGTTCTTCAAATCGAACCCTTCTTCGGAAACCCAAACAGGGAAGTTTTTAGTACGTGCTAAATAAGCGAGTCACGGTCGACGTTTTTCGAAATTTTTGGTAGGAATGATAAGGCTTGATGATTTGGAATATTATTTCTAAGAAACGGAGTGCATAAAATAGTAAAAGAGTTCTTTAAATCGAACCCTTCTTCGGAAACCCAAACAGGAAAGTTTTTAGTACGTGCTAAAAAAGTCGAGTCACGATCGACGTTTTTCGAAAGTTTTATGAGGAATGATAAGGATTGATAATTTAGAATATTATTTCTAAGAAACGGAGTGCATAAAACAGTAATATGGTTCTTCAAATCGAACCCTTCTTCGGAAATTTTTATGATGAATGTTAAGGCTTGATGATTTAGAATATTATTTCTAAGAAACGAATTGCATAAAACAGTAAAAGAGTTCTTCAAATCGAACCCTTCTTCGGAAACCCAAACAGGGGAGTTTTTAGGACGTGCTAAAAAAACCGAGTCACAGTTGACGTTTTTCGAAATTTTAGTAGGAATGATAAGGCTTGATGATTTAGAATATTATTTCTAAGAAACGGAGTGCATAAAACAGTAAAAGAGTTCTTCAAATCGAACCCTTCTCAGGAAACCCAAACAGGGAAGTTTTTAGTACGTGCTAAATAAGCGAGTCACGGTCGACGTTTTCCAAAAATTTTGGTAGGAATGATAAGACTTGATGATTTAGAATATTATTTCTAAGAAACGGAGTGTATAAAAAAGTAAAAGAGTTCTTCAAATCGAACCCAACGAGGGAAGTTTTTAGTACGTGCTAAAAAAGCCGAGTCACGGTCGCCGTTTTTCGAAATTTTTATGATGAATGTTAAGGCTTGATCATTTAGAATATTATTTCGAAGAAACGGACTGCATAAAACAGTAAAAGAGTTCTTCAAATCGAACCCTTCTTCGGAAACGCAAATAGGGAAGTTTTTAGTACGTGCTAAAAAACCGAGTCACGGTCGACATTTTTCAAAAGTTTTGTGAGGAATGATAAGGCTTGATGATTTAGAATATTATTTCTAAGAAACGGAGTGCATAAAACAGTAAAAGAGTTCTTCAAATCGAACCCTTCTTCGGAAACCCAAACATGGAAGTTTTTAGTACGTGCAAAAAAAACTGAGTCACGGTCGATGTTTCTCGAAAGTTTTGTGAGGAATGATAAGGCTTGATGATTTAGAATATTATTTCTAAGAAACCGAGATCATAAAACAGTAAAAGAGTTCATCAAATCGAACCCTTCTTCGGAAACCTAAACAGGGAACTTGTTAGAACATTCTAAAAAAACCGAGTTACGGTTGTCGTTTTTTCGAAATTTTTGTTAGGAATGATAAGGCTTGAGGATTTAGATTATTATTTCTAAGAAACGGAGTGCATAAAAAAGTAAAAGAGTTCTTCAAATCGAACCCAAAGAGGGAAGTTTTTAGTACGTGCTAAAAAAGCCGAGTCACGGTCGACGTTTTTCGAAATTTTTATGATGAATGTTAAGGCTTGATGATTTAGAATATTATTTCTAAGAAACGAATTGCATAAAACAGTAAAAGAGTTCTTTAAATCGAACCCTTCTTCGGAAACCCAAAAAGGGATGTTGTTAGTACGTGCTACAAAAACCGAGTCACGGTCGACGTTTTTCGAATTTTTTTTGAGGAATGATAAGGCTTGATGATTTAGAATATTATTTCTAAGAAACGGAGTGCATAAAACAGTAAAAGAGTTCTTCAAATCGAACTCTTCTTCGGAAACCCAAACAGGGAAGTTTTTAGTACGTGCTAAAAAAGTCGAGTCACGATCGACGTTTTTCGAAAGTTTTGTGAGGAATGATAAGGCTTGATGATTTAGAATATTATTTCTAAGAAACGGAATGCATAAAACAGTAAAACAGTTCGTCAAATCGAACCCTTCTTTGGAAACCCAAACAGGGAAGTTTTTAATACGTGCTAAAAAATCTGAGTCATCGTCGACGTTTTTCGAAATATTTCTAATGAATGTTATGGCTTTATTATTTAGAATATTATTTCTAAGAAACGGAGTGCATAAAACAGTAAAAGAGTACTTCAAATCGAACCCTTGTTCGGAAACCCAAAAAGGGAAGTTTTTAGTACGTGCTAAAAAAACCGAGTCACGGTCGACGTTTTTCGAAAGTTTTGTGAGGAATGATAAGGCTTGATGATTTAGAATATTATTTCTAAGAAACGGAGTGCATAAAACAGTAAAAGAGTTGTTCAAATCGAACCCTTCTAAGGAAACCCAAACAGGGAAGTTTTTAGTACGTGCTAAATAAGCGAGTCACGGTCGACGTTTTTTGAAATTTTTGTAAGGAATGATAAGGCTTGATGATTTAGAATATTATTTCTAAAAAACGGAGTGCATAAAATAGTAAAAGAGTTCTTCAAATCGAAACCTTCTTTGGAAACCCAAACAGGGAAGTTTTTAGTACGTGCTAAAAAAATCGAGTCACGGTCAACGTTTTTCGAATGTTTTGTGAGGAGTAGTAAGGCTTGATGATTTAGAATATTATTTCTAAGAAACGGAGTGCATAAAAAAGTAAAAGAGGTCTTCAAATTGAACCCTTCTTCGGAAACTTAAACAGGGAAGTTTTTAGTACGTGCTAAAAAAACGAGTCACGGTCGACGTTCTTCGAAAGTTTTGTGAGGAATGATAAGGCTTGATGATTTATTATATTATTTCTAAGAAACGGAGTGCATAAAACAGTAAAAGTGTTCTTCAAATCGAACCCTTCTTCGGAAACACAAACAGGGAA
>NW_019272534.1:836-997 GCF_002738345.1 Cucurbita maxima | reverse complement strand
GTTTTTAGTACGTGCTAAAAAAACCGAGTCACGGTCAACGTTTTTCGAATGTTTTGTAAGGAATGATAAGGCTTGATGATTTAGAATATTATTTCTAAGAAACGGAGTGCATAAAACAGTAAAAGAGGTCTTCAAATCGAACCCTTCTTCGGAAACTTAAA
>NW_019272534.1:0-635 GCF_002738345.1 Cucurbita maxima | reverse complement strand
GAATGATAAGGCTTGATGATTTAGAATATTATTTCTAAGAAACGGAGTGCATAAAACAGTAAAAGTGTTCTTCAAATCGAACCCTTCTTCGGAAACCCAAACAGGGAAGTTTTTAGTACGTGCTAAAAAAACCGAGTCACGGTCGACGTTTTTCGAAAGTTTTGTGAGGAATGATAAGGCTTGATGATTTAGAATATTATTTCTATGAAACAGAGTGCATAAAACAGTAAAAGAAATCTTTAAATCAAACCCTTCTAAGGAAACCCAAACAGGGAAGTTTTTAGTACGTGCTAAATAAGCGAGTCACGGTCGATGTTTTTTGAAATTTTTGGTAGGAATTATAAGGCTTGATGATTTAGAATATTATTTCTAAGAAACGGAGTGCATAAAACAGTAAAAGAGTTCTTCAAATCAAAACCTTTTTCGGAAACCCAAAGAGGGAAGTTTTTCGTACGTGCTAAAAAAGCCGAGTGACGGTCGACGTTTTTCGAAATTTTTATGATGAATGTTAAGGCTTGATGATTTAGAATATTATTTCTAAGAAACGGAGTGCATAAAACAGTAAAAGAGTTCTTCAAATCGAACCCTTCTTCGGAAACTTAAACAGGGAAGTTTTTAGTACGTGCTAAAAAAAC
>NW_019272533.1:16536-22938 GCF_002738345.1 Cucurbita maxima | reverse complement strand
TTCAAATCGAACCCTACTTCGGAAACCCAAATCTGGGAAGTTTGAAGTACGTGCTAAAAAAATGGAGTCACGATCGACGTTTTTCGAAACTTTTGTGAGGAATGATAAGGCTTGATGATTTAGAATACTATTTCTAAGAAACGGAGTGCATAAAATAGTAAAAGAGTTCTTCAAATCGAACCCTGTTACGGAAACCCAAATCTGGGAAGTTTGAATTACGTGTAAAAAAACCGAGTCACGATCGACGTTTTTCGAAATTTTTGTGAGGAATGATAAGGCTTGATGATTTAGAATATTATTTCTAAGACACGGAGAGCATAAAACAGTAAAAGAGTTATTCAAATCGAACCCTACTTCGGAAACCCAAATCTGGGAAGTTTGAAGTACGTGCTAAAAAAATGGAGTCACGATCGACGTTTTTCGAAACTTTTGTGAGGAATGATAAGGCTTGATGATTTAGAATATTATTTCTAAGAAACGGAGTGCATAAAACAGTAAAAGAGTTCTTCAAATCGAACCCTACTTCGGAAACCCAAATCTGGGAAGTTTGAAGTACATGCTAAAAAAATGGAGTCACTATCGACGTTTTTCGAAAGTTTTGTGAGGAATGATAAGGCTTGATGATTTAGAATATTATTTCTAAGAAACGGAGAGCATAAAACAGTAAAAGAGTTCTTCAAATCGAACCCTACTTCGGAAACCTAAATCTGGGAAGTTTGAAGTACGTGCTAAAAAAATGGAGTCACGATCGACGTTTTTCGAAATTTTTGTGAGGAATGATAAGGCTTGATGATTTAGAATATTATTTCTAAGAAACGGAGAGCATAAAACAGTAAAAGAGTTCTTCAAATCGAACCCTACTTCGGAAACCCAAATCTGGGAAGTTTGAAGTACGTGCTAAAAAAATGGAGTCACGATCGACGTTTTTCGAAACTTTTGTGAGGAATGATAAAGCTTGATGATTTAGAATATTATTTCTAAGAAACGGAGTGCATAAAACAGTAAAAGAGTTCTTCAAATCGAACCCTACTTCGGAAACCCAAATCTGGGAAGTTTGAAGTACGTGCTAAAAAACTAGAGTCACGATCGACGTTTTTCGAAACTTTTGTGAGGAATGATAAGGCTTGATGATTTAGAATATTATTTCTAAGAAACGGAGTGCATATAATAGTAAAAGAGTTCTTCAAATCGAACCCTTCTTCGGCAACCCAAATCCTGGAAGTTTAAAGTACGTGTTAAAAATCCGAGTCACGATCGACGTTTTTCGAAACTTTTGTGAGGAATGATAAGGCTTGATGATTTAGAATATTATTTCTAAGAAACGGAGTACATAAAACAGTAAAAGAGTTCTTCAAATCGAACCCTACTTCGGAAACCTAAATCTGGGAAGTTTGAAGTACGTGCTAAAAAAATGGAGTCACGATCGACGTTTTTCGAAACTTTTGTGAGGAATGATAAGGCTTGATGATTTAGAATATTATTTCTAAGAAACGGAGTGCATAAAATAGTAAAAGAGTTCTTCAAATCGAACCCTTCTTCGGCAACCCAAATCCTGGAAGTTTAAAGTACGTGTTAAAAATCCGAGTCACGATCGACGTTTTTCGAAAGTTTTGTGAGGAATGGTAAGGCTTGATGATTTAGAATATTATTTCTAAGAAACGGAGAGCATAAAACAGTAAAAGAGTTCTTCAAATCGAACCCTACTTCGAAAACCCAAATCTGGGAAGTTTGAAGTACGTGCTAAAAAAATCAAGCCACGATCGACGTTTTTAGAAACTTTTATGAGGAATGATAAGGCTTGATGATTTAGAATATTATTTCTCAAAAACGGAGTACATAAAACAGTAAAAGAGTTCTTCAAATCGAACCCTTCTTCGGCAACCCAAATCCTGGAAGTTTAAAGTACGTGTTAAAAATCCGAGTCACGATCGACGTTTTTCGAAAGTTTTGTGAGGAATGATAAGGCTTGATGATTTAGAAATAATATTCTAAATCATCAAGCCTTGTCATTCCTCACAAAACTTTCGAAAAACGTCGATCGTGACTCGGATTTTTAACACGTACTTTAAACTTCCAGGATTTGGGTTGCCGAAGAAGGGTTCGATTTGAAGAACTCTTTTACTGTTTTATGTACTCCGTTTTTGAGAAATAATATTCTAAATCATCAAGCCTTGTCATTCCTCACAAAACTTTCGAAAAACGTCGATCGTGACTCGGATTTTTAACACGTACTTTAAACTTCCAGGATTTGGGTTGCCGAAGAAGGGTTCGATTTGAAGAACTCTTTTACTATTTTATGCACTCCGTTTCTTAGAAACGGAGTGCATAAAATAGTAAAAGAGTTCTTCAAATCGAACCCTACTTCGGAAACCCAAATCTGGGAAGTTTGAAGTACGTGCTAAAAAAATCGAGTCATGATCGACGTTTTTCGAAACTTTTGTGAGGAATGATAAGGCTTGATGATTTAGATTATTATTTCTAAGAAACGGAGTGCATAAAATAGTAAAAGAGTTCTTCAAATCGAACCCTACTACGGATATTATTTCTAAGAAACGGAGTGCATAAAATAGTAAAAGAGTTCTTCAAATCGAACCCTACTACGGAAACCCAAATCTGGATAGTTTGAAGTTCGTGATAAAAAAACCGAGTCACGATTGACGTTTTTCGAAAGTTTTGTGAGGAATGATAAGGCTTGATGATTTAGAATATTATTTCTAAGAAACGGAGTGCATAAAACAGTAAAAGAGTTCTTCAAATCGAACCCTACTTCGGAAACCCAAATCTGGGAAGTTTGAAGTACGTGCTAAAAAAACCGAGTCACGATCGACGTTTTTCGAAAGTTTTGTGAGGAATGATAAGGCTTGATGATTTAGAATATTATTTATAAGAAACGGAGAGCATAAAACAGTAAAAGAGTTCTTCAAATCGAACCCTACTACGGTAACCCAAATCTGGATAGTTTGAAGTTCGTGCTAAAAAAACCGAGTCACGATCAACGTTTTTCGAAAGTTTTGTGAGGAATGATAAGGCTTGATGATTTAGAATATTATTTCTCAGAAACGGAGTGCATAAAACAGTAAAAGAGTTCTTCAAATCGAACCCTTCTTCGGCAACCCAAATCCTGGAAGTTTAAAGTACGTGTTAAAAATCCGAGTCACGATCGACGTTGTTTGAATTGTTTGTGAGGAATGATAAGGCTTGATGATTTAGAATTTATTTCTCAGAAACGGAGTGCATAAAACAGTAAAAGAGTTCTTCAAATCGAACCCTTCTTCGGCAACCCAAATCCTGGAAGTTTAAAGTACGTGTTAAAAATCCGAGTCACGATCGACATTTTTCGAAACTTTTGTGAGGAATGATAAGGCTTGATGATTTAGAATATTATTTCTAAGAAACGGAGAGCATAAAACAGTAAAAGAGTTCTTCAAATCGAACCCTACTTCGGAAACCTAAATCTGGGAAGTTTGAAGTACGTGTTAAAAATCCGAGTCACGATCGACATTTTTCGAAACTTTTGTGAGGAATGATAAGGCTTGATGATTTAGAATATTATTTCTAAGAAACGGAGTGCATAAAATAGTAAAAGAGTTCTTCAAATCGAACCCTACTTCGGAAACCCAAATCTGGGAAGTTTGAAGTACGTGCTAAAAAAATGGAGTCACTATCGACGTTTTTCGAAACTTTTGTGAGGAATGATAAGGCTAGATGATTTAGAATACTATTTCTAAGAAACGGAGTGCATAAAATAGTAAAAGAGTTCTTCAAATCGAACCCTGTTACGGAAACCCAAATCTGGGAAGTTTGAATTACGTGTAAAAAAACCGAGTCACGATCGACGTTTTTCGAAATTTTTGTGAGGAATGATAAGGCTTGATGATTTAGAATATTATTTCTCAGAAACGGAGTGCATAAAATAGTAAAAAAGTTCTTCAAATCGAACCTTTCTTCGGCAACCCAAATCCTGAAAGTTTAAAGTACGTGTTAAAAATCCGAGTCACGATCGACGTTTTTTGAAACTTTTGTGAGGAATGATAAGGCTTGATGATTTAGAATATTATTTCTAAGAAACGGAGTGCATAAAACAGTAAAAGAGTTCTTCAAATCGAACCCTACTTCGGAAACCTAAATCTGGGAAGTTTGAAGTCTGTGGTTAAAAAATCGAGTCACGATCGACGTTTTTCGAAACTTTTGTGAGGAATGATAAGGCTTGATGATTTAGAATATTATTTCTAAGAAACGGAGAGCATAAAACAGTAAAAGAGTTCTTCAAATCGAACCCTTCTTCGGCAACCCAAATCCTGGAAGTTTAAAGTACGTGTTAAAAATCCGAGTCACGATCGACGTTTTTCGAAAGTTTTGTGAGGAATGATAAGGCTTGATGATTTAGAATATTATTTCTAAGAAACGGAGAGCATAAAACAGTAAAAGAGTGCTTCAAATCGAACCCTACTTCGAAAACCCAAATCTGGGAAGTTTGAAGTACGTGCTAAAAAAATCAAGCCACGATCGACGTTTTTAGAAACTTTTATGAGGAATGATAAGGCTTGATGATTTAGAATATTATTTCTCAGAAACGGAGTACATAAAACAGTAAAAGAGTTCTTCAAATCGAACCCTTCTTCGGCAACCCAAATCCTGGAAGTTTAAAGTACGTGTTAAAAATCCGAGTCACGATCGACGTTTTTCGAAACTTTTGTGAGGAATGATAAGGCTTGATGATTTGAATATTATTTCTAAGAAACGGAGAGCATAAAACAGTAAAAGAGTTCTTCAAATCGAACCCTACTTCGAAAACCCAAATCTGGGAAGTTTGAAGTCTGTGGTTAAAAAATCGAGTCACGATCGACGTTTTTCGAAACTTTTGTGAGGAATGATAAGGCTTGATGATTTAGAATATTATTTCTAAGAAACGGAGAGCATAAAATAGTAAAAGAGTTCTTCAAATCGAACCCTACTTCGGAAACCCAAATCTGAGAAGTTTGAAGTACGTGCTAGAAAAATGGAGTCACGATCGACGTTTTTCGAAAGTTTTGTGAGGAATGATAAGGCTTGATGATTTAGAATATTATTTCTAAGAAACGGAGAGCATGAAACAGTAAAAGAGTTCTTCAAATCGAACCCTACTTCGAAAACCCAAATCTGGGAAGTTTGAAGTACGTGCTAAAAAAATCGAGCCACGATCGACGTTTTTAGATACTTTTATGAGGAATGATAAGGCTTGATGATTTAGAATATTATTTCTCAGAAACGAAGTGCATAAAACAGTAAAAGAGTTCTTCAAATCGAACCCTCCTTCGGCAACCCAAATCCTGGAAGTTTAAAGTACGTGTTAAAAATTCGAGTCACGATCGACGTTTTTCGAAAGTTTTGTGAGGAATGATAAGGCTTGATGATTTAGAATATTATTTCTAAGAAACGGAGAGCATAAAACAGTAAAAGAGTTCTTCAAATCGAACCCTACTTCGGAAACCCAAATCTGGGAAGTTTGAAGTACGTGCTAAAAAAATGGAGTCACGATCGACGTTTTTCGAAACTTTTGTGAGGAATGATAAGGCTTGATGATTTAGAATATTATTTCTAAGAAACGGAGTGCATAAAATAGTAAAAGAGTTCTTCAAATCGAACCCTACTACAGAAACCCAAATCTGGATAGTTTGAAGTTCGTGCTAATAAAACCGAGTCACGATCGACGTTTTTCGAAAGTTTTGTGAGGAATGATAAGGCTTGATGATTTAGAATATTATTTCTATGAAACGGAGTGCATAAAACAGTAAAAAAGTTCTTCAAATCGAACCCTACTACGGAAACCTAAATCTGGGAAGTTTGAATTTCGTGTAAAAAAACCGAGTCACGATCGACCTTTTTCGAAAGTTTTGTGAGGAATGATAAGGCTTGATGATTTAGAATATTATTTCTAAGAAACGGAGAGCATAAAATAGTAAAAGAGTTCTTCAAATCGAACACTACTACGGAAACCCAAATCTGGATAGTTTGAAGTTCGTGCTAAAAAAACCGAGTCACGATCGACGTTTTTCGAAAGTTATGTGAGGAATGATAAGGCTTGATGATTTAGAATATTATTTCTAAGAAACGGAGAGCATAAAACAGTAAAAGAGTTCTTCAAATCGAACCCTACTACGGAAACCCAAATCTGGATAGTTTGAAGTTCGTGCTAAAAAAACCGAGTCACGATCGACGTTTTTCGAAAGTTTTGTGAGGAATGATAAGGCTTGATGATTTAGAATATTATTTCTCAGAAACGGAGTGCATAAAACAGTAAAAGAGTTCTTCAAATCGAACTCTTCTTCGGCAACCCAAATCCTGGAAGTTTAAAGTACGTGTTAAAAATCCGAGTCACGATCGACGTTTTTCGAAACTTTTGTGAGGAATGATAAGGCTTGA
>NW_019272533.1:10165-12023 GCF_002738345.1 Cucurbita maxima | reverse complement strand
CACGATCGACGTTTTTAGAAACTTTTATGAGGAATGATAAGGCTTGATGATTTAGAATATTATTTCTCAGAAACGAAGTACATAAAACAGTAAAAGAGTTCTTCAAATCGAACCCTTCTTCGGCAACCCAAATCCTGGAAGTTTAAAGTACGTGTTAAAAATCCGAGTCACGATCGACGTTTTTCGAAACTTTTGTGAGGAATGATAAGGCTTGATGATTTAGAATATTATTTCTCAGAAACGGAGTGCATAAAACAGTAAAAGAGTTCTTCAAATCGAACCCTTCTTCGGCAACCCAAATCCTGGAAGTTTAAAGTACGTGTTAAAAATCCGAGTCACGATCGACGTTTTTCGAAACTTTTGTGAGGAATGATAAGGCTTGATGATTTAGAATATTATTTCTAAGAAACGGAGAGCATAAAACAGTAAAAGAGTTCTTCAAATCGAACCCTACTTCGGAAACCCAAATCTGGGAAGTTTGAAGTACGTGTTAAAAATCCGAGTCACGATCGACGTTTTTCGAAATTTTTGTGAGGAATGATAAGGCTTGATGATTTAGAATATTATTTCTCAGAAACGGAGTGCATAAAACAGTAAAAGAGTTCTTCAAATCGAACCTTTCTTCGGCAACCCAAATCCTGGAAGTTTCAAGTACGTGTTAAAAATCCGAGTCACGATCGACGTTTTTTGAAACTTTTGTGAGGAATGATAAGGCTTGATGATTTAGAATATTATTTCTCAGAAAAGAAGTGCATAAAACAGTAAAAGAGTTCTTCAAATCGAACCCTTCTTCGGCAACCCAAATCCTGGAAGTTTAAAGTACGTGTTAAAAATCCGAGTCACGATCGACGTTTTACGAAAGTTTTGTGAGGAATGATAAGGCTTGATGATTTAGAATATTATTTCTAAGAAACGGAGAGCATAAAACAGTAAAAGAGTTCTTCAAATCGAACCCTACTTCGGAAACCCAAATCTGGGAAGTTTGAAGTACGTGCTAAAAAAATGGAGTCACGATCGACGTTTTTCGAAACTTTTGTGAGGAATGATAAGGCTTGATGATTTAGAATATTATTTCTAAGAAACGGAGTGCATAAAATAGTAAAAGAGTTCTTCAAATCGAACCCTTCTTCGGCAACCCAAATCCTGGAAGTTTAAAGTACGTGTTAAAAATCCGAGTCACGATCGACGTTTTTCGAAACTTTTGTGAGGAATGATAAGGCTTGATGATTTAGAATATTATTTCTCAGAAAAGAAGTGCATAAAACAGTAAAAGAGTTCTTCAAATCGAACCCTTCTTCGGCAACCCAAATCCTGGAAGTTTAAAGTACGTGTTAAAAATCCGAGTCACGATCGACGTTTTTCGAAAGTTTTGTGAGGAATGATAAGCCTTGATGATTTAGAATATTATTTCTAAGAAACGGAGCGCATAAAACAGTAAAAGAGTTCTTCAAATCGAATCCTACTTCGAAAACCCAAATCTGGGAAGTTTGAAGTACGTGCTAAAAAAATCGAGCCACGATCGACGTTTTTAGAAACTTTTATGAGGAATGATAAGGCTTGATGATTTAGAATATTATTTCTCAGAAACGGAGTACATAAAACAGTAAAAGAGTTCTTCAAATCGAACCCTTCTTCGGCAACCCAAATCCTGGAAGTTTAAAGTACGTGTTAAAAATCCGAGTCACGATCGACATTTTTCGAAACTTTTGTGGGGAATGATAAGGCTTGATGATTTAGATCATTATTTCTAAGAAACGGAGAGCATAAAACAGTAAAAGAGTTCTTCAAATCGAACCCTACTTCGGAAACCTAAATCTGGGAAGTTTGAAGTACGTGCTAAAAAAATGGAGTCACGATC
>NW_019272533.1:2716-4255 GCF_002738345.1 Cucurbita maxima | reverse complement strand
TAAAAGAGTTCTTCAAATCGAATCCTACTTCGAAAACCCAAATCTGGGAAGTTTGAAGTACGTGCTAAAAAAATCGAGCCACGATCGACGTTTTTAGAAACTTTTATGAGGAATGATAAGGCTTGATTATTTAGAATATTATTTCTCAGAAACGGAGTACATAAAACAGTAAAAGAGTTCTTCAAATCGAACCCTTCTTCGGCAACCCAAATCCTGGAAGTTTAAAGTACGTGTTAAAAATCCGAGTCACGATCGACATTTTTCGAAACTTTTGTGGGGAATGATAAGGCTTGATTATTTAGATCATTATTTCTAAGAAACGGAGAGCATAAAACAGTAAAAGAGTTCTTCAAATCGAACCCTACTTCGGAAACCTAAATCTGGATAGTTTGAAGTTCGTGCTAAAAAAACCGAGTCACGATCGACGTTTTTCGAAAGGTTTGTGAGGAATGATAAGGTTTGATGATTTAGAATATTATTTCTTAGAAACGGAGTGCATAAAATAGTAAAAGAGTTCTTCAAATCGAACTCTACTACGGAAACCCAAATCTGGATAGTTTGAAGTTCGTGCTAAAAAAACCGAGTCACGATCGACGTTTTTCGAAAGGTTTGTGAGGAATGATAAGGTTTGATGATTTAGAATATTATTTCTTAGAAATAATATTCTAAATCATCAAGCCTTATCATTCCTCACAAAAGTTTCGAAACTTTTGTGAGGAATGATAAGGCTTGATGATTTAGAATATTATTTCTAAGAAACGGAGTGCATAAAATAGTAAAAGAGTTCTTCAAATCGAACCCTACTTCGAAAACCCAAATCTGGGAAGTTTGAAGTCTGTGGTTAAAAAATCGAGTCACGATCGACGTTTTTCGAAAGTTTTGTGAGGAATGATAAGGCTTGATGATTTAGAATATTATTTCTAAGAAACGGAGTGCATAAAATAGTAAAAGAGTTCTTCAAATCGAACCCTACTTCGAAAACCCAAATCTGGGAAGTTTGAAGTCTGTGGTTAAAAAATCGAGTCACGATCGACGTTTTTCGAAAGTTTTGTGAGGAATGATAAGGCTTGATGATTTAGAATATTATTTCTCAGAAACGGAGAGCATAAAACAGTAAAAGAGTTCTTCAAATCGAACCCTTCTTCGGCAACCCAAATCCTGGAAGTTTAAAGTACGTGTTAAAAATCCGAGTCACGATCGACAATTTTCGAAACTTTTGTGAGGAATGATAAGGCTTGATGATTTAGAATATTATTTCTAAGAAACGGAGAGCATAAAACAGTAAAAGAGTTCTTCAAATCGAACCCTACTTCGAAAACCCAAATCTGGGAAGTTTGAAGTCTGTGGTTAAAAAATCGAGTCACGATCGACGTTTTTCGAAACTTTTGTGAGGAATGATAAGGCTTGATGATTTAAAATATTATTTGTAAGAAACGGAGTGCATAAAACAGTAAAAGAGTTCTTCAAATCGAACCCTTCTTCGGCAACCCAAATCCTGGAAGTTTAAAGTACGTGTTAAAAATCCGAGTCACGATCGAC
>NW_019272533.1:1023-2572 GCF_002738345.1 Cucurbita maxima | reverse complement strand
TTTTTCGAAACTTTTGTGAGGAATGATAAGGCTTGATGATTTAGAATATTATTTCTAAGAAACGGAGTGCATAAAATAGTAAAAGAGTTCTTCAAATCGAACCCTTCTTCGGCAACCCAAATCCTGGATGTTTAAAGTACGTGTTAAAAATCCGAGTCACGATCGACGTTTTTCGAAAGTTTTGTGAGGAATGATAAGGCTTGATGATTTAGAATATTATTTCTAAGAAACGGAGAGCATAAAACAGTAAAAGAGTTCTTCAAATCGAACCCTTCTTCGGCAACCCAAATCCTGGAAGTCTAAGAAACGGAGTGCATAAAATAGTAAAAGAGTTCTTCAAATCGAACCCTTCTTCGGCAACCCAAATCCTGGAAGTCTAAGAAACGGAGTGCATAAAATAGTAAAAGAGTTCTTCAAATCGAACCCTTCTTCGGCAACCCAAATCCTGGAAGTCTAAGAAACGGAGTGCATAAAACAGTAAAAGAGTTCTTCAAATCGAACCCTTCTTCGGAAACCCAAATCTGGGAAGTTTGAAGTACGTGTTAAAAATCCGAGTCACGATCGACGTTTTTTGAAACTTTTGTGAGGAATGATAAGGCTTGATGATTTAGAATATTATTTCTCAGAAAAGAAGTGCATAAAACAGTAAAAGAGTTCTTCAAATCGAACCCTTCTTCGGCAACCCAAATCCTGGAAGTCTAAGAAACGGAGTGCATAAAATAGTAAAAGAGTTCTTCAAATCGAACCCTACTACGGAAACCCAAATCTGGATAGTTTGAAGTTCGTGCTAAAAAAACCGAGTCACGATCGACGTTTTTCGAAAGTTTTGTGAGGAATGATAAGGCTTGATGATTTAGAATATTATTTCTCAGAAACAGAGTGCATAAAACAGTAAAAGAGTTCTTCAAATCGAACCCTTCTTCGGCAACCCAAATCCTGGAAGTTTAAAGTACGTATTAAAAATCCGAGTCACGATCGACATTTTTCGAAACTTTTGTGAGGAATGATAAGGCTTGATGATTTAGAATATTATTTCTAAGAAACGGAGAGCATAAAACAGTAAAAGAGTTCTTCAAATCGAACCCTACTTCGAAAACCCAAATCTGGGAAGTTTGAAGTCTGTGGTTAAAAAATCGAGTCACGATCGACGTTTTTCGAAACTTTTGTGAGGAATGATAAGGCTTGATGATTTAGAATATTATTTCTAAGAAACGGAGTGCATAAAATAGTAAAAGAGTTCTTCAAATCGAACCCTTCTTCGGCAACCCAAATCCTGGAAGTTTAAAGTACGTGTTAAAAATCCGAGTCACGATCGACGTTTTTTTAAACTTTTGTGAGGAATGATAAGGCTTGATGATTTAGAATATTATTTCTCAGAAAAGAAGTGCATAAAACAGTAAAAGAGTTCTTCAAATCGAACCCTTCTTCGGCAACCCAAATCCTTGAAGTTTCAAGTACGTGTTAAAAATCCGAGTCACGATCGACGTTTTTTGAAACTTTTGTGAGGAATGATAAGGCTTGATGATTTAGAATATTATTTCTAAGAAAC
>NW_019272533.1:0-916 GCF_002738345.1 Cucurbita maxima | reverse complement strand
GATAAGGCTTGATGATTTAGAATATTATTTCTAAGAAACGGAGTGCATAAAATAGTAAAAGAGTTCTTCAAATCGAACTCTACTACGGAAACCCAAATCTGGATAGTTTGAAGTTCGTGCTAAAAAATCCGAGTCACGATCGACGTTTTTCGAAAGTTTTGTGAGGAATGATAAGGCTTGATGATTTAGAATATTATTTATGAGAAACGGAGAGCATAAAACAGTAAAAGAGTTCTTCAAATCGAACCCTACTACGGTAACCCAAATCTGGATAGTTTGAAGTTCGTGCTAAAAAAACCGAGTCACGATCGACGTTTTTCGAAAGTTTTNATGATAAGGCTTGATGATTTAGAATATTATTTCTAAGAAACGGAGAGCATAAAACAGTAAAAGAGTTCTTCAAAACGAACCCTACTACGGAAACCCAAATCTGGATAGTTTGAAGTTCGTGCTAAAAGAACCGAGTCACGATCGACGTTTTTCGAAAGTTTTGTGAGGAATGATAAGGCTTGATGATTTAGAATATTATTTCTCAGAAACAGAGTGCATAAAACAGTAAAAGAGTTCTTCAAATCGAACCCTTCTTCGGCAACCCAAATCCTGGAAGTTTAAAGTACGTGTTAAAAATCCGAGTCACGATCGACGTTTTTCGAAACTTTTGTGAGGAATGATAAGGCTTGATGATTTAGAATATTATTTCTAAGAAACGGAGTGCATAAAACAGTAAAAGAGTTATTCAAATCGAACCCTATTACGGAAACCCAAATCTGGATAGTTTGAAGTTCGTGCTAAAAAAACCGAGTCACGATCGACGTTTTTCGAAAGTTTTGTGAAGAATGATAAGGCTTGATGATTTAGAATATTATTTCTAAGAAACGGAGTGCATAAAATAGTAAAAGAGTTCTTCAAATCGAAC
>NW_019272532.1:0-22004 GCF_002738345.1 Cucurbita maxima | reverse complement strand
TGTCCCTACCCTTTCTCGTAAACAAATGAGTAAGATTATTATATGGTTGAATTCGATTTTGAACAACAAATTCAGACGAGTAAATAATTAGTAAATCTGAATTAGGCCAATTAGGTGAGAGACTCTGCTGTTGGCTTGGTTTGATGTATGAGGACGCATGTCACATGGTCCCTACACGCATCATACTTACTATTGTTATGTTATGCTATGATAAGACGTGCTATGTTGTGTTATGCCACGTGTATATGCTATGCTATAATGTCATTATGTCATGATGTAAAATTATGTTATGAGAATTTGATAGCCTTGTAAAATTATGTTATGAGAATTTGATAGCCTTATTTCATAAACCTCCATACACAATGTCATGTAAACTATGTATATAAGAAAGACTTGACAGGGATCCTATATGCATGATTCATAGATCCGTTTATATTATAAATGAGTGGAGTTTTGACTTGCATCATAAATTTAAGCTATAGGGAACTAATGCATTGTTGTGTGTCATATGCATATGGATACTTTCCCATTAGTACAAATGCATACCTTATGACATTAATGCTCGCCATTATGTTATGTAGACTCTTTCTCTCCGTAGTGTCTGTCAGCACATAAGCGAGTGCTAGCCAAATGAGCCAAGCCCAAGGGGTACCCGAGCCATTTTGTGAATCCATGTGTGAGTGTGTTGACCTTATTTAGTAATTTACTACACATCTGACCCTGCTGAGATTTGAAAGCTGCCTAAAGTCATGCAATGATTTAAAATGATAGGTCCCATCATATCGCTAATGTTTTCATTTATCGACCCCAATAGTTGGGTTACTTCTTTGGTATTTCTTAAAATATTTCAACCACATGCTACTCTTATTTTTAGGTAAAGGTAAGGAACCTCTATACCAATGATGATGTTGCAGTTACAACCATTGGATTGAAGCTTGGGTAGATACATTTCATGATTTTTGTAACTCTTAGGTTAGATAGGGACATTTCTTTGTTTTATTTAAATTTCAAGTTATTCATTTTTTGTTGTAATTGTTTAATGATTTTATTATGAACGTATAAGTCCATGTCATCGTTTTGAAATGCTTAAACATTTTTTATGCATTTTGTAATTAAGTCATACATGTAGCAAGGACCTTATTTATTTTTTTTTTATAGTAAAAATAGGGTCATTAGAGTTGGTACGAGAGCTTTAGCTTATATAGTCTATAAACTAGCCCACGATGTAGGTTGGTATCAACTTTTAGCCGAATAGATAGTAAAGCATGATGTTATGATAACTGTGATTGTTTGCATGACGTTAACCTTTATATGATGATGTTTTTCATATTAAGTATGTTGTATGATGATAACTGCCATGTTGCATCATGTTGAGAGATCGACTTAGGACACAACCCTAAGAGCATGCATGATGATATTAACATAAATATCTAATGAGCATGCATTACTAAATGTAATATAGTGATGAAATTAGGGTTCGGTAAGAAAAATGTTTAAGATATGAACTAGAGGGACCTCATCCATGTTGTTTGTACATGAGCATCGGGATACTTCCCCTTTACGATGATGAGTGCGAACAAACATAGTATGATGATGACGGTGATCATGTTGAGCATGATACCTAGAGGTTAGCTGACCTCCGGACATTGCTACAAACAATTAGCTCAACGATGATGGATTAGGGGGGTGCGGACCGCCTGGAGATTCACACTCGCACATGTGGGTCATGAGTAGGGATGTACTACACATCCATACTTAGTCCAGACTAAAGACAACCCATAGTATGAGATAGAGATAGGTCCCTAGATCATATTTTCATGTGTTCGTATTTAGAATGACCCCTATAGTTGGGTCACCTCTTAAGTATTCTTCAAAATACTCAGGCCGTGTGCCACATCATTTTTCATGTAAAGACAAGGAGCCCATGTATGGATGACGGTGGCATCACGAACACAGACCATGACACGTGCATAAGATTTGAGCATATTTAATTTTCCAGACTTAGATTACAATAGGTTGTCTTGCATTTCATATGTTTTAAATTATTTCGTATTTGTTTTAATTTCATTTTTCAGTATTATGTGTTGAACACGTAAGACCATGATAGTGTTTTCCAAGATGTAATTATTTTAAATTCTCGAAATTTTGCTATAAATGATGCTTTTTTAAGGGTTATATTTCGCATATGAGTTGAGAATAAGACATTAGTAGCGACTCTATATAAGTAAAAATAAGTAAAAATTTATGGTCGTACATCATTTTTCATTAATAACTCCTATTTCTAGCCTAAATAAACTTGAACTTAGAAAAGATCGTGCCAGGTGTGCTTTCTCGTAACCGCAATTTTGTAAAACATCGACCTATTTTAACTATTAAAATTGATCGTGCTCGGTTCTTAACCCTAAGTGAGCATACACTTAGCCTATGGTGGGATTTTAAATCTATATGACATACTTTATGCATATACATTTTCTATTTAATTAAAACATACATTCATAATGCATAATTAATTAAACACGCTAAAGTGGATTGGTTTTGGCATTTTAAAACAAGAAATTAACTAAATTATTACATTAATAATTAAAAATAACTTGAACCGCTCCCGAGGATCACGAACTGAGTGAATCAACCCTTAAAAACGTTGATCCGGATTCCAAAGGCAGAAAAAACACCCGGACTGCCTCTTCCATCTTCTTCTTCGGTTCAGCTTGCTATCTCTTCCATTTTCGATCAATTACAACCTAAAATGGACTTTAATGACTCCAAAAAAATTACAAATCTTTCTTCATTCATTAAAGCCCATACACATTAGGCTTATTACAATAATTGTATCAAATGGAAGCATAAAAAAATGCCAAAACCAAATCTATCCACTTTAGCAACAACAAAATTTCATTCATGAAATGGTACCCACCATGATCAAATTAATGTAAATAAAGTGCCTAAAACTTGTTCTGATACCAATTGAAGGTGTTAATATAACACATGCCGAAGCAATTTGGATCTTAGGCACTTTTAGAACACCAACTATAGTAAATCATGTTCATAAGTATTAAAACTTAATGAGTTTGAATACTAACCTTTTGTAGTTCAAATTCCTTTTTCCTCACGAACCAGTTTCAAACCACCACTAGTGTCTTCTCCACTATCCTCCGGCCTTAGAACGGGATTGTGGAATCCGGTGAGTGAATTAAACTTGGGAGGGATTTTGTATATACGAAGAGAGTGTTTGTGAGAGGTTTTTCTTAAGGTTTTTCACCAACAAGAACATCTTTCATGTATTATGATCACTCTATTTATAGAGTCATGTTTGCATGTTCATGCAAATTTGAGATCACCAAATTTTGACACTCAAAATTCCACTCAAATGTTTGGGATTACTTGGCAAGCATGCATGCTTGAGTTAACCAAATTTTGACACTCAAAATTCCACTCAAATTGGTGGGGTTTATTTGGCAAGCATGCAAGTTTGGTTAAACCAAATTTTGACACCTCAAAATTCCACTAACATGGATTTTTCTAATAAATGAAGTCAACATTTTGACTTTCTTCATTTTGATTCAACAATCAATTTGAATTATTAATTTCAAATTAAAGTAATATTAAATAATTAATTAAACTAATATTTAATATTAATTGAAATGTCAATCCCAATTTATTCGGGCACATATTTGATTAAGATATTTAAATATCTTAGATTCTCTATTTTTGTTTAATTTGTAAATAAAACAAAAATGCGGTTAAATATATCGTATATATGTAGCTCGTGATCTTGTTCAATTAACCCCTCTAGTTGAGCCATATAGATACTCTCTTCAAGATTGCGGTTTAGAAAGGCTGTCTTAACATCCATTTGCCAAATTTCATGATCATAAAATGTGGCAATAGACAAGAGTATTCTAATCGATTTAAGCATAGCAACAGGAGAGAAGGTTTCTTCATAGTTCACCCCCTCTCTTTGGGTATAACCCTTTGCTACTAGTCGAGCTTTAAAGGTCTGTACCTTACCGATTTGGTCTCGTTTCCTCTTATAGATCCATTTTCAACCAATAGGTTTTACCTCATCTGGTTGATCTACAAGTTCCCAAACTGAATTGAAGTACATGGACTCCTTTTAAAGATTCATGACTTTAATCCACTGATCTCTATCTTCATCATTCATTTCCTGTTTATAGGTCAATGGAACGTCAATGCCATCACCAGGTATGATGACTTGAGTTTTTGTCAAACCTAAGTAACAATTGGGTTGAGTTATAACCCTCTCACTACGTCGAGGAATTCTCAACTCTTGAGAAGGATGTGATTGACCAGAAGTGTCAGATCCATCAACAACTCTTGTTGAAGGACCAGCTTGATCAACAACTCTTGTTGTTTTAACAGTAGCTTCTTTAGAAATCTCACTTAATATTAGTTTTCTGCGAGGTTGATGATTTCTTACGTGGTCTTCCTCTAAGAATGTAGCGTTTGTTGATACAAACACTCTATTTTCTTGAGGGTCATAAAACAAACCAGCTTTTGTCTCCTTGGGGTATCCTACTAATAGACATAATTTTGAACGACATTCTAATTTCTTGGGGTTTTGCAATAGCACATGTGCTGGACATCCTCAAATCCTAAAGTGACGTAAACTACCTTTATGCCCTTTCCATAACTCATAAGGTGTTTCTGAAACACTCTTAGTCGGAACCATGTTCAAAATGTATGTAGCAGTCTCCACTGCATATCCCCAAAACGGATCGGGTAATTGAGCGAAACTCATCATAGACCGAACCATGTCTAACAAAGTTCTATTTCTCCTTTCTGATACCCATTTTGTTGAGGCATACCAGGGGCTGAGAGTTGAGATCTTATTCCATGTTCTATCATATAGTCCTAAAATCTTAAGTCCATGTACTCTCCTTCTCGATCTGATCGAAGTGTTTTAATAGTTTTACCTAATAGANCAGCCCTAGGATCTCCCCCAAATTTGGATATGATCTAGAACAGGTACAAATCATCACATCCAACGGATATTATTCAAAAGCAAAGTCGGTAAGGCTCTAATCGGAGTGGATATTTCTGACTAATTATCCAAAAAGTTCAATCTTCAAACTACAACGAGTCTGGAGCTCTCAATGTCGATTTAAGCTCCTCCTATAAAGTCTAAAGTATGGGCAACAATATGGAGCAAGAATCAACTAAGGTCGAACACCCATTCGAGAGTTATGAGCGTTTAGATTGTGGGTCTCTTACTTCGGATTTCTTCCAAATTTGAGAGAAATTTCCAACATTTCTCCTCAAACTTATTCATATGGTTTCTAAAAAAGATTACCCACAAGTTCTACAAAGGAATTGAGTACTGAAAGTGCCCAGAAATCATTTCCCCAATCCAATCCGCTATTGAAGAACTTCAAGGAAAACTCAAAAATCCAATCCAAGGATACACGATGACTCTTCATGCTAGAACAATCTCAATCCATTTCTTCACCTCCAAGGAGTGTTTCCATAGAAGATCACAAAGAGAAATAATCTCGGGAGCATGCCCAATTGAAGGAAATTGATTTCAAGTTGGGGATAAGTGACGAATTCCTATCTACGGTCCCTTTTCCTTCAAATTAAGGATTTCTTTAGCTTCAGAGGAAGAAGTCGAGTAACTTTGATGAAGGAACAGAGAGCTGAAACATCGTATAACAAGCTAGCCAAGAGATCAAAAATTCGACGTTTCGGGTGAGTTGAATACCGAGAATGATTTCTTGAAATTAAGGTCTCACAGTCAAAGACGTTCCTCCAAACCAATTCTTATAGCTTGATGAAAGGCTATGGAAGAGATTCCATGAAAAAATCGGGCCTTGAAAACCCTTAGAATAGGCTGCCCAATAATGAATCCCTTGTTTTCGCTCCGGCAAGAAAAATGATTTTGGCGAACTTTTGAGGAAAATATCTTCGGCTATGATTTACAAATATGTATGAAATCAATCCTAACTTTTTTCTTGTAACACCGTCTTTAAGTTTCATGAAGAAATCAAGGGGAGAAACAGAGAAATCAAAGCATTGGAAGTTGATTTTTAGACAGCGGCACAAAGGATGTGCGCTTCTTCTTCCTGTCTAGAGGAAGAAGACGATGACGTGGCCAGTTCGTTGAACCGGCCAAGTCAGCCCAAAATCCAACCTTCCCTCTGGTTTTCTCAATTTTAACCCTCTTTCAGACTGGTTCTCACGAGAATATTTATGGTTCCAGAAACTAGACACAATAAGGAGTCTATTGAAGGAAATGTGAAGTAATTTGGATAGTGGAAACTCAACAACGGAGGTCCCGAACGTCGATGATGAGGTAAGTAGCCACCTTTGACTTTTCTTACGAAATACTTGTAGGAATCGCTTGGATTTTCATATGAACCCTAAAACAAGTATGACACAAGGATATATGAAAGAAAATGGCATGCTTAATAAGTTGCTAGGATCCATGCCCGAAGTAACCATTATCTCCCATCACGAAGTGTACCACGAGACCCATATTACACTTTAGGTGAGATGCCCTGCTATATGTACCATGAGCAAGTTGCCATTATGGACTTATTATTTTCCTCACCTGAATGAGATGCCCTGCATCAAGATTTGCCAGCAGGATGTCATGATTACGATGATGGCATCTATGCACTCATGGGGAGAAAATTAAGGGTTCTTTGGAAGAGTTTTCAGGTCTAAATTATGATACCTGACATGACAACCTCTAAGGTTTAGTTCCTGAAAACGAAACAAGGAGGCATATCCTAGCTCAAGGCCTTGATATGCTCCAAATTACCAACTATTTTTTATAAGGTCTATTTTATATATGACGTGATGATAAACTTAAGGTTTCATGTTGGTTAGAGCAAGTTTGGAACCTAAACAAAGATGAAACTTAAAATACACCTAAAGGAAGCACGTCAAGATTCAAGACAATTCAAGAACCCTCTAAGGAATCCATTATGAATATATGGTCTTCTAGAATAATTATTACGATGGGTTCATATGATTAGGAATGCATGTTACAACTTACTGTTCAAGAAAATAAGAACCTTATAAACATGCAAGATTAAGAATCAAGAACAAGCTTTAAAACTACCATGACAAGAAGAATGCTAGGTACAACTCAAAGATAAGGGACCAAAGTCCTCAAGATTCAAAATTTAAGTGTGCTAGGTAATACCTCCCATCACGCGGTGCTTTCTAAGGAGGCCTTGTTTCCTCTTCTAGGTGGGATGCACAGAACCGTGTTTCCTTTGCAGGATGTCATATTTGGCCTCATTTCCCTCACATAGATGAGATGCCCTACGCCATGATGATTTGCAGGATGCCATGTTCATGTATGCTTGCCATTAGAGTGTTGTACCAAGGTAAGGGCTGTGTCATTAGAAAGTGAGATATTTTCTATCACAATAGAGAACAATCTATGGTCAAGGAGTTCTATGCACATGTTAACCGAAAGAAAAAAACTTAATAGACATAAGCAAATAACTGATTGGAGAACCAAGGCCATTAACCAATTTTTCCCACTAAAAAACTTCAAACATGTCACATTTAATGGCAATAGCCTCGATGTGCAACTTCAAACAACCTTGGAGACAGTAAGCATGGGAGCAACAGATTGGAAAATTTCAAAAGAAGAGGCAAAAACAATAGTACTAGCAAACCTCAATTCGGACGCAAAAGTGTAGGTTTCCTTTATGAAAACCAACCTGCTATCTACCACACATGATACAACATTATCCGTTGAACATGTTGCTAATATTGAAAATCATGAAAAAATTAAATATTGATGTAGGTAAGATTATAGTTGAAGGAACGGATAAATGTACAAGAGAGAGAGTGTGAAATCTATTTTTTTACCATCGAGTGTCTAGAAGGAGGGGTACCTTTTGATGAAGAGGAAGAAAATTTGGATGAAAAAACTCTTCGAATACAAAGAAAGCTACAAGAAAAGCTCAAACGGCAATACAACAAAGAACAACAATTTAGGAATAGGTGTGTATCAAATCAGGAACGAGAAAAGAACCTACTCAACTGGTGGTGAAAAAAAATGAAGTAAACTAAAAAATATATTGGTCCTATACAAGAAAGAGAGATTAGAAAATGGAGAAAGCCTTAAAGACAGAGTGAGCAAAAAGCTCAACATTTCCAACCTTTCAAAAGGAGATTTTCGACCAAAGTGGAAGATGCCTAAATATTAAGAGAATTCTTTGTCCACCCCATTTACAACCTTTAAAGATTCCTAAAGATGAAGGGAATTCTTTGTCCACGTTGTGCTTGACTAGTTTTTGTTGTTATTTGCATATAACTCAAGATGACTTTCATGTATGCACCTTAGAAGCATGATCTTTTTAGGTAGGGTTATACATCATGCATTTTAGAACTATCCATATTGTGCTTAACTATTTTTTGTTATTATTTGCATATAACTCAAGACGACATTCATGCATACCCACTAGAAGCATGATCTTTTTAGGTAGTTTCATTCATCGTGTATTTTAGAACTCATATCTAGTAAGGATATTTTGTACAAAGATTAGGAATCGTGATCTGTGGTAAAATACTTCAATATTACATTGAGATATTATAATATATTAGTATTTCAATCCATGCTTGAAACTTGTTGTATAATTATTATAGCAGGCCGACAGGCAACATAGGTAAATCTAATAAGTTTTCTCCAGAAGTATTCCTCAACTAATTATTTAGAAGCATTTTCAAGAATTATGCATCAATTAATTAATTTGAAGTATGCATCCATATTGTACTTGAATAATATTTATTGTTATTTTTACATAACTCAAAACAACGTTTATGGACGTACCGTAGAAGTGTGATTAGTTTTTGTTGTTATTTACATACAACTCAAGAAAACGTTCATGCATGCATCCTAGAAGTATGATCTTTCTAGGTAGGGTCATACATCATGCCGTTTTAATTTTGTGCAAATATTAAGAATCCATTGTAAAATACTTCATCAATACTACGAAGAGTATAAACTTGTTTTCTCTATCAATTAAAAAAAAAAAAAATCTTTTTTCAAACACCATTGAAGCCCCTTCTTTCCTATAAAAGCCTAGTTTTGATCTTAGGACTTGCGGGTTATGGGCTTACCACTCTTTTACTATGCCACCATGACTTGTTAATGAATAGGATGAGCTACTGTGTTCTATGCTCCAGGATGAGCTACTGTGTTAGCTCTAGGTATTTGACTGTATGTTCTCCCGGTCTTGCGTGTTTATCTGCACAAAGCTAGGGTGTAAGAGTTAGATTGGTTATACGATGACTTAGGTCAAGATACCTACAATAGACCAAGCACCTTAGGATCGTGAGCGACGTTAAGAGTGTCTAGGCCCTATTACTCCAAAAATAAAGAAAGACTCGAGGAGTCCGAATAGAGTAACCTAGAGCCAAAAGCTCGTTTTAAGCAACCTAGCTAGCCTAGGAATCTAATAAACTTTTTCAACCCCAGAACATGACAAAGACGCATTTTAAAACTGTGAAGCTGACGATGATACGTGATGTGACAAAGTGGATAATATAAGCTAGCAATAATTTTTAGTTGTTAGAAAAAAGAAAAAAATGTCAAGATGGCCGAGTTGGTCTAAGGCGCTAGTTTCAAGTACTGGTCCGGTGAGATCCTACAATGATTGGAGAGTTACAAGGGTCAACGTTTTAATACGTGAGGGTATCGGCGGTGGGCGACGATCTGTGCCGGTCAATGTCTGCTACTTGTTATTGTGAGATCCGACAATAATTGGAGAGTTACAAGGGTCAACGTTTTAAAACGTGAGAGTATCGCCAATGGGCGGCGATCTGTGATGGTCAATGTCTGCTGCTGCAAACAGTGGGCGGCGATCCGTGACGGTCAATGTCTTCTACAAGCAATGGACAACGATATGTAATGGACAATGTCTTCTATTAGCGATGGACGGTGATACATATCGGACAATGTTTGGTCAAATATATGGTGGCAGTGGGTGGCATTATGTAATAGGCGGGGCAATTTCTTGTCAAATATTTGGTGGCAGTGGGCGGCGATGTGTAACAAATAATATCTTCTAGCGGTGGACTTTAGCTATCGTAATAGGTAATATCTACTGGCAATGGACTTTAGCCAACGTAATAGGTAATATGTACTGGCGGTGGACTTTGTCTCACGTAACAGGTAATATCTTCTGGTGATTGGCTTGGGCTCACGTAATAGAGAAATATCTACTGGTGGTGGACATGGGCTCACATAACGAGCAATATCTTTTCACAGTGGATATGGGCTCACGTAGTGGGCAAATATCTGTTGGTGGAGGACATGGACTCACGTAACGGGCAATATCTTTTCGCAGTGGATAAGGGCTCACGTAATGGGCAAATATCTGTTGGCGGAGGACATGGTCTCACGTAATGGGCAATATCTATTGTCAGTGGATGGAGATTCGTAACGTGCAAATATCTGCTAGCAGTTAGTGGTCGGCTTACTGTGAGGTTGATGACGATACATAACATGCTAAAATGGATAATATCGGCTAGTGGTGATTTTATTGTGAGGCTGCTAGCGGTGGGCTGAGATTATTACTTATGGTATCAGAAGGGACAATATTGGCTTGTAGTGGGCTTACTGTGACACTGTTAGCTATGAGCTTGGGTTGTTACTAATGGTATGAGAACAAGACACTAGGTAGATCCCACATCGGTTGGAAATTGGAGAGGTGGACGAAGTCATTCCTTGAAAGGGTGTGTAAACCTCTCTTGTCAAACGTGTTTTAAAACTGTGAGGCTGACAGCGATACGTAACGGGTAAAGTAGAAACTATTTGTAAGCTTGCTTTGGGTGTTGAAATCAACTCGAATGTAACAACCAAAAAAGATATGAAATAAAAGAAAGGAAGAAAATATTCCAAACGGTTTAAGTCCACGCCTAAAAAATCTCTCCCTTCCCTCCCCATATTTTTTCACTTATCCCAAAGTTTCCTTACCGTGTTTCTTTACCATCAGAATTTTCCCCGAGCGTGGGGCTAATCGACCATAGAATACCTCATTAGTCTCCTCGTTAGAACATATATCCAACTTGCAAAGGAAGAATGGTCTATTGGAAGAGACCATTACGGTAAGCCAATCTTAAAAATATTTTTCGTTAATTCTATCCATTTCGTTACCTATCTCTTATATAAGAAAATAAATACCAAAATGATTTATATGTTATTGGAAATTATATTACAAATTTGTCATTACAAGGAGCAAATAATTGATTATAAGTGTCCCCAATTTGACTTTTTTTTAAAAAAAAAAACTTAGAAAGTCCAAACATCAAATTTTTCTTATGTCTTTCGAGCAATTTTGCTTTTGGCCTGGGAGGACTGAAGCATCTAAAGTTCTCTTTATAAAGTATCTTAAATAAATAAAGGTGTCCGTCTTGCATATCTTTCTGTGGATTGAATTATCTATTTTATGTCGTTTATTTCACCCATAATGGATGTCCCTACCCTTTCTCGTAAACAAATGAGTAAGATTATTATATGGTTGAATTCGATTTTGAACAACAAATTCAGACGAGTAAATAATTAGTAAATCTGAATTAGGCCAATTAGGTGAGAGACTCTGCTGTTGGCTTGGTTTGATGTATGAGGACGCATGTCACATGGTCCCTACACGCATCATACTTACTATTGTTATGTTATGCTATGATAAGACGTGCTATGTTGTGTTATGCCACGTGTATATGCTATGCTATAATGTCATTATGTCATGATGTAAAATTATGTTATGAGAATTTGATAGCCTTGTAAAATTATGTTATGAGAATTTGATAGCCTTATTTCATAAACCTCCATACACAATGTCATGTAAACTATGTATATAAGAAAGACTTGACAGGGATCCTATATGCATGATTCATAGATCCGTTTATATTATAAATGAGTGGAGTTTTGACTTGCATCATAAATTTAAGCTATAGGGAACTAATGCATTGTTGTGTGTCATATGCATATGGATACTTTCCCATTAGTACAAATGCATACCTTATGACATTAATGCTCGCCATTATGTTATGTAGACTCTTTCTCTCCGTAGTGTCTGTCAGCACATAAGCGAGTGCTAGCCAAATGAGCCAAGCCCAAGGGGTACCCGAGCCATTTTGTGAATCCATGTGTGAGTGTGTTGACCTTATTTAGTAATTTACTACACATCTGACCCTGCTGAGATTTGAAAGCTGCCTAAAGTCATGCAATGATTTAAAATGATAGGTCCCATCATATCGCTAATGTTTTCATTTATCGACCCCAATAGTTGGGTTACTTCTTTGGTATTTCAACCACATGCTACTCTTATTTTTAGGTAAAGGTAAGGAACCTCTATACCAATGATGATGTTGCAGTTACAACCATTGGATTGAAGCTTGGGTAGATACATTTCATGATTTTTGTAACTCTTAGGTTAGATAGGGACATTTCTTTGTTTTATTTAAATTTCAAGTTATTCATTTTTTGTTGTAATTGTTTAATGATTTTATTATGAACGTATAAGTCCATGTCATCGTTTTGAAATGCTTAAACATTTTTTATGCATTTTGTAATTAAGTCATACATGTAGCAAGGACCTTATTTATTTTTTTTTTATAGTAAAAATAGGGTCATTAGAGTTGGTACGAGAGCTTTAGCTTATATAGTCTATAAACTAGCCCACGATGTAGGTTGGTATCAACTTTTAGCCGAATAGATAGTAAAGCATGATGTTATGATAACTGTGATTGTTTGCATGACGTTAACCTTTATATGATGATGTTTTTCATATTAAGTATGTTGTATGATGATAACTGCCATGTTGCATCATGTTGAGAGATCGACCTAGGACACAACCCTAAGAGCATGCATGATGATATTAACATAAATATCTAATGAGCATGCATTACTAAATGTAATATAGTGATGAAATTAGGGTTCGGTAAGAAAAATGTTTAAGATATGAACTAGAGGGACCTCATCCATGTTGTTTGTACATGAGCATCGGGATACTTCCCCTTTACGATGATGAGTGCGAACAAACATAGTATGATGATGACGGTGATCATGTTGAGCATGATACCTAGAGGTTAGCTGACCTCCGGACATTGCTACAAACAATTAGCTCAACGATGATGGATTAGGGGGGTGCGGACCGCCTGGAGATTCACACTCGCACATGTGGGTCATGAGTAGGGATGTACTACACATCCATACTTAGTCCAGACTAAAGACAACCCATAGTATGAGATAGAGATAGGTCCCTAGATCATATTTTCATGTGTTCGTATTTAGAATGACCCCTATAGTTGGGTCACATACTAAGTATTCTTCAAAATACTCAGGCCGTGTGCCACATCATTTTTCATGTAAAGACAAGGAGCCCATGTATGGATGACGGTGGCATCACGAACACAGACCATGACACGTGCATAAGATTTGAGCATATTTAATTTTCCAGACTTAGATTACAATAGGTTGTCTTGCATTTCATATGTTTTAAATTATTTCGTATTTGTTTTAATTTCATTTTTCAGTATTATGTGTTGAACACGTAAGACCATGATAGTGTTTTCCAAGATGTAATTATTTTAAATTCTCGAAATTTTGCTATAAATGATGCTTTTTTAAGGGTTATATTTCGCATATGAGTTGAGAATAAGACATTAGTAGCGACTCTATATAAGTAAAAATAAGTAAAAATTTATGGTCGTACATCATTTTTCATTAATAACTCCTATTTCTAGCCTAAATAAACTTGAACTTAGAAAAGATCGTGCCAGGTGTGCTTTCTCGTAACCGCAATTTTGTAAAACATCGACCTATTTTAACTATTAAAATTGATCGTGCTCGGTTCTTAACCCTAAGTGAGCATACACTTAGCCTATGGTGGGATTTTAAATCTATATGACATACTTTATGCATATACATTTTCTATTTAATTAAAACATACATTCATAATGCATAATTAATTAAACACGCTAAAGTGGATTGGTTTTGGCATTTTAAAACAAGAAATTAACTAAATTATTACATTAATAATTAAAAATAACTTGAACCGCTCCCGAGGATCACGAACTGAGTGAATCAACCCTTAAAAACGTTGATCCGGATTCCAAAGGCAGAAAAAACACCCGGACTGCCTCTTCCATCTTCTTCTTCGGTTCAGCTTGCTATCTCTTCCATTTTCGATCAATTACAACCTAAAATGGACTTTAATGACTCCAAAAAAATTACAAATCTTTCTTCATTCATTAAAGCCCATACACATTAGGCTTATTACAATAATTGTATCAAATGGAAGCATAAAAAAATGCCAAAACCAAATCTATCCACTTTAGCAACAACAAAATTTCATTCATGAAATGGTACCCACCATGATCAAATTAATGTAAATAAAGTGCCTAAAACTTGTTCTGATACCAATTGAAGGTGTTAATATAACACATGCCGAAGCAATTTGGATCTTAGGCACTTTTAGAACACCAACTATAGTAAATCATGTTCATAAGTATTAAAACTTAATGAGTTTGAATACTAACCTTTTGTAGTTCAAATTCCTTTTTCCTCACGAACCAGTTTCAAACCACCACTAGTGTCTTCTCCACTATCCTCCGGCCTTAGAACGGGATTGTGGAATCCGGTGAGTGAATTAAACTTGGGAGGGATTTTGTATATACGAAGAGAGTGTTTGTGAGAGGTTTTTCTTAAGGTTTTTCACCAACAAGAACATCTTTCATGTATTATGATCACTCTATTTATAGAGTCATGTTTGCATGTTCATGCAAATTTGAGATCACCAAATTTTGACACTCAAAATTCCACTCAAATGTTTGGGATTACTTGGCAAGCATGCATGCTTGAGTTAACCAAATTTTGACACTCAAAATTCCACTCAAATTTGTGGGGTTTATTTGGCAAGCATGCAAGTTTGGTTAAACCAAATTTTGACACCTCAAAATTCCACTAACATGGATTTTTCTAATAAATGAAGTCAACATTTTGACTTTCTTCATTTTGATTCAACAATCAATTTGAATTATTAATTTCAAATTAAAGTAATATTAAATAATTAATTAAACTAATATTTAATATTAATTGAAATGTCAATCCCAATTTATTCGGGCACATATTTGATTAAGATATTTAAATATCTTAGATTCTCTATTTTTGTTTAATTTGTAAATAAAACAAAAATGCGGTTAAATATATCGTATATATGTAGCTCGTGATCTTGTTCAATTAACCCCTCTAGTTGAGCCATATAGATACTCTCTTCAAGATTGCGGTTTAGAAAGGCTGTCTTAACATCCATTTGCCAAATTTCATGATCATAAAATGTGGCAATAGACAAGAGTATTCTAATCGATTTAAGCATAGCAACAGGAGAGAAGGTTTCTTCATAGTTCACCCCCTCTCTTTGGGTATAACCCTTTGCTACTAGTCGAGCTTTAAAGGTCTGTACCTTACCGATTTGGTCTCGTTTCCTCTTATAGATCCATTTTCAACCAATAGGTTTTACCCCATCTGGTTGATCTACAAGTTCCCAAACTGAATTGAAGTACATGGACTCCTTTTAAAGATTCATGACTTTAATCCACTGATCTCTATCTTCATCATTCATTTCCTGTTTATAGGTCAATGGAACGTCAATGCCATCACCAGGTATGATGACTTGAGTTTTTGTCAAACCTAAGTAACAATTGGGTTGAGTTATAACCCTCTCACTACGTCGAGGAATTCTCAACTCTTGAGAAGGATGTGATTGACCAGAAGTGTCAGATCCATCAACAACTCTTGTTGAAGGACCAGCTTGATCAACAACTCTTGTTGTTTTAACAGTAGCTTCTTTAGAAATCTCACTTAATATTAGTTTTCTGCGAGGTTGATGATTTCTTACGTGGTCTTCCTCTAAGAATGTAGCGTTTGTTGATACAAACACTCTATTTTCTTGAGGGTCATAAAACAAACCAGCTTTTGTCTCCTTGGGGTATCCTACTAATAGACATAATTTTGAACGACATTCTAATTTCTTGGGGTTTTGCAATAGCACATGTGCTGGACATCCTCAAATCCTAAAGTGACGTAAACTACCTTTATGCCCTTTCCATAACTCATAAGGTGTTTCTGAAACACTCTTAGTCGGAACCATGTTCAAAATGTATGTAGCAGTCTCCACTGCATATCCCCAAAACGGATCGGGTAATTGAGCAAAACTCATCATAGACCGAACCATGTCTAACAAAGTTCTATTTCTCCTTTCTGATACCCATTTTGTTGAGGCATACCAGGGGCTGAGAGTTGAGATCTTATTCCATGTTCTATCATATAGTCCTAAAATCTTAAGTCCATGTACTCTCCTCCTCGATCTGATCGAAGTGTTTTAATAGTTTTACCTAATAGATTCTCAACCTCAGTCTTATACTCTCTGAATTTTTCAAGAGCTTCGAACTTGTGACGCATTAGGTAAAGATAGCCATACCTTAAATAATCATCAATAAAAATGATGAAATATTGATACCCTCCTCGTGCTTTGACAATCTCTGAATTTTTTGGCTCTATAATCTTTTTTGGAAAACGATCGTTTAGAAATTTTACCCTCAAGACAAGACTCACATGGAGGTAAAGAGTTGTCTTCTTACACATTTAGAAGTCCTCTTTTAACCAATCTCTCAATCCTATTGAGATTAATGTGGCCTAGTCTTAAGTGTCAAAGATAGGTATTAGGAGAAATCTTTTGTCGTTTATTTTGAGTTTTAGCTATTTTAAACATCTCAGTATTTAAAATGACTTTTGTTTCGCTCGGTTTTAACATATATAAGTTGTTTTCTAGTTTTGCAGAACAAATATGAATACCTCTTTTGCAAATGAACACTTCATTAATTTCAAAAGATACTTCATACAATTTTTCTAATAAACAAGAGATAAATATTAGATTTTTTTTTTATTTCAGGAATAAAAAGTACATTATCTAATATAACGAATCTATCTCCAAAAAATAACTTTAAATTTCATACTGATCTTGCTGAGACAACCTCTCCTGTTCCAACCCTGAGTTTATCTCGCTGTCCACAAGCATTCTCCAGGAGATAGTTTCCTGGTAAAAAGAACAAATATAATTAGTCGCCCCTGAATCTAGTATCCAAGTTGAGTTGTCATACTCTACTAAACATATTTCTACAACGAGTAAATCATATTTACCTTGTTGTGTCTTTTCGGCTTTCTTCTCAGCAAGGCATTTTGGGCAATTTCTCTTCCAGTGCCCGTTTTCGTTGCAATGGAAACACTTTCCTTTATCTTCTTTTTGAACCTTGTGTTTGCGATTAGTAGGAGTCTTATTTTTTCCTTTACCCTTCTTCTTCATCAAAACACTTTTAGAAGTTGAAGAACCAGACTTATTTTTGGAGGACAATTCTCGTAGTAATTTCTTAGAGATAGCAACATTTGCTTCTCCTGTTTGTCCCTTGTTCGTTAAGAGGGACTGATAAGTCTGTAGCTCATTGAGAAGAGCAGTCAAGTTATATGCTATTTTGTTCATCACCACATTTGTGTAGATTTGAAAGAAGCTCTTCGGAAGAGACTCCATGATAAAACTGACTTGACTCTTCTCATCAATGACAGCTTCATTTTTTTTCTGCCACATTGAAATGGACCATCATGTCCAGGACATGTTCTCTAACTGGGGTCTCTTCTTTCATATGGGAGTTGTAAATGTATTTTATGGCTTCATGTCTAAGGGAGAAGGACGGTTGTCCAAACATCCCTTTTAGAGAATCTCTTTAGCAGTACCCATAACATCGTGTTTCTTAGCTAAAACATCAGATATGCTGGCTAGAATGTACATTTGGGCTTTGTCATTTGCGTTTATCCATCTGTCATACGCATCCCGAACTCTTCGGTTTGCATTTGAGCTGGGGTTTGGAGGACATTCCTCAGGTTAAAACAAATCTTAAATCATCAATTACCAGTATTGTGTTTAAGTTTGATTTTCAAGTTGCGTAATTGTCGCCGTTTAATTTCTGAGAAGTGAGTAATTGTACTATTGAGTTTGTCATGCTGTGTGATACAAATAAAATTCTATTAGTGATTTGACTTAATCTTGTTTAATCCAATCAGGTTTAACAAATGTAATAATGTACCCAGAAATTATTAATTTTCAACGATACTTTAGTGAGTTAGAGCAACTGCTACCACCGAGGGGCAGTCAATCCCTCCTAAGTCAATGTCAAATAGGTCTCTAAATTTTCATTTTTTTAAGTTAAACATTTTACAAGTAAGAAATTGAACCATCAAACTTTGTGATCTTAATTCATACCCTATCTACTAAATTATGCTTAGGGTAGTTCATACCTTATCTACAAATGGTCAAAATGTATCTAAACAATATTTTGACCCATAACATAATAGGACAAATTGTTTGTTTAGTAGGAGAATTTATGGGTCAAACTAAACTGAGTTTATTAGGAGTGTTGAAAATGAATTAATTTTGTAAATATTTGAATATTTGAGTTTAGTTTGTTCCCTTTTATACTAGTAAAATTAGGTTTAATCTCAATTACTCCCATGGAAATGAAAGAAACATGTTATCGTTGTATTGAGATAGGTAACCAGCATATTAACAAATGTTTTTATTTATTATTAGTAGTATTTTAGTTATTTTCAAAAAACCACCAATGGGAGATAGTGTTAACCATTTGTCATTGGCAGTAACACGTGTTCTAAAGTGTAATGCAATAGTCCATTAAATTTAAAGTTGATGAACAAGGACGTTTCAACATTTTATATTATTGTTGTAAATGAGAGCAATTATCGACATGTTTGGTAACAAGTTCTTATTGTTTATAATAAAAATATAACCATGTTTGATAACAATTTTTTTTAATTAAAAAATATATTTTTGAAACATATGGGTATTATGGAAATCTCACTTGATTTTTTGTTAAGCAAAGAGGATACTATCTCATGTAGACCATTAGGATAGTCCTTGGAGTTTAAGCAACTCGGTGACTACCCTAACCGAAGAAGAGCTCAAAAATAGCACTTTATTAAGCAATTAGGTTACTATCTATGAATAAACTTTAGAATGAGCCTTTAAGCAAAGTGGTTACTCTCTTATAATTAATAAGTAATTTGGATGCTTCCCTAAATTAGAATGAGCTCCTCTTGAGACCTTGACTTTTAAGTAATTAGGAGACCACCTTAATAACATGTATTAAGTAAGCTTATCACACACCAAAAAAATTCCAAGGCACAAAGAAGGCTAAGAACAAAGAACCAAGGTTCTAAGACTCCGAAACAAAAGAAACCCCTATTTTTCTCATGGTAAACCATGACTCAAACTACATTGCTTGGAGTGTAAGAAGTCTTCAATGCAAGTTTCAAAGTACTCCACTTGGAATATATGAAGCCTTGAGCATAAGCATTCAAACTATGTCGTTTGGTATGTAGAAGGCTTGAGCATAGGTTTCTAGACAACGGCACTTGAAACATATGAAGCCTTAGACGTAGGTTTCAGATTACACCACATGGAACATAATAATCATTTGGTGTAGGTTTCAGATTGTGTCTCAAAGAATTCATTAAGCCCTTGATACATGTTTAGACTGTGTCTCTTGAAACACTTGAAGCCTTGGACGTAAGAATTAAAAATTAGGATCAAATTCTATTTTTCTTTAATTTTTTCATAAAACATGAGATGTTGGTATTTTTTTTTAGTTTCCGTGTAGAGAAATACTTTCTAACTTTTTTCTTAATTTCTCCTTTCTTTTCTTTTTTGTTTTTAGTCTTTTTAAGCAAAATATAACCACTTAGGATCCATTTTCAACTTCTTTTTATGAAAGATTCATTATCTAATTTCTTAGAACATGCCATTCACTTTGGTATTTATTTTTTCTAACCGAATTAAAGACATTTGTAACAAAATTGATTGAATTTTAATTTACCATGCTTTTGACCGTTAATCATTCTTTGGCCTATTTGATTTACATATCAGGTGGGTATCCTCTAATCAATGGGCTCCACGTTTGGGACAAATCTTATAATAAGCTTTTGAAAATTCAATTTGCATACGATTGCTCATATAATGAAAAGCGCCAGTGGCCTAATGGATAAGGCGTCTGACTTGTGGGTTCGAGTCCCACTGTCTTTCTTTCTTTAATGGATTAATAATTATGCTTTTTTTTTTGAAAGTAGGCTTAAAACTTTACCATTTTAGTTTGTTATAATTTTGTAGGAAAGAAGATGAGACTTCAAAGAAATAGAAAAAATAAAAAAACGAATTGTAATCTTAAAAAAATGATTCGAAGGCTTTGACCACACGCAAGTTACGAATTTCAGACTCGATTGTCTGTGTCCGACTCAAATCGTGACCCGCACCCTATATGCCTGACCCAATTTGAGATTCATACCACCTTTGCGCATGCGACCGCCTCTGCGCGTATGTAGTCGTACATGATATTTGTGCATGCGACCCCTTTGTGCATATGTTGGTCTATAACCAACGAGTGATACTTCTTTTTCCATTTGTTTGACCTTTATTTGTCTGTATTTTCTCGATTTGGATATTAACCTAATTTTAATGGGAAATTATGTCCAACCAGAAGAATTTTAGAAATTTTTAGCACATATTATATGGAAAATCAACCTAAACATGATCACTCACATAAAGTTGTTACTACATACATGACATGATTAATGTGTACGCAAAATATTCATATAAAATATTTCATAAAAGGTGTCATGGGCTCCCACGTTCCTAATAAAATCTTTAAAACAATAATGCGGAAAATAAATCAGGTGAAGTTTAGATAAAATAATGAAAAATAAAAACATTGACGTGAACTAACCTAAGGACTACTAAATCGACATAAATTGTGTCTACCCTACCTCTAGTTCCATGGCTTTCGTCACGGCGTCGCCATCCGTACCTTGGTGCCTAACATTTACCTGAAAAATAAGAGTATTACGTGGTTTAAGAAATACGTAGTAAGTAACTGTACATTTGGTGTCTAGAAATACAAACACATGTGACATGATAGGTTTTCATTGCATTGCCTTAGGTAGCTTTCCAGTTTCGGCAAGGTTGGATGTATAGTACTTTTCTACACACGACCGAACCACGAGCACGAGGACCCACCTGAGGGCTCATGTATTGCCTAGGCCTGTCTCAATGGACTAGCACTCGCTAATGTGCTTTCAGACACCATGGAGGGAAAGAGCCTGCGTAACATTGGGACGAACATAATTGTCGTAAGTCGTAAAGTACACATTTGTATTAATCATAATAGAAAAGTATCACGATGCGTATGAGATACAAAAATTCATGAGGTCTCCATGCCTTAAAATAACGACATAAATTTATAATGCAAGTCAAACCTCCAATTCCATTATAACGTAATTATGCAGACATAATTCTTATCAAATCTTTCATATACACGTCCTAACACATCATAGATTATCATCATAATAACATATTATTATACATAGTATAGTCACACCATAGTCTAGCTTATAAATATGGCATAACACGACATTGGATAGCATAGCAATCATAATTATGACATGCTCAAGGGAAACACGTATGCGTTATAATACGCAATACAATTCATCCAACCAAGCAAATAATAGAGTCACTTACTTGATAGGTTTAGCAAGGGTTGTTAGTTTATCTTTGGAGCTAGTCTAATTTGGTGGTGGCTTAATGAGACATTTTGGGATTAATAAAACTTATAATATGTTGCATGAAAACTTGTTTTGATCAAAGATGAAGTACGATGTTCACAAGTTTTGTAGTCAAGAATAATTGTTTAGGGATTATGCAAAGTATGTTGCTGGCTTATTCTTTAGGGAAGTAGTAAGATTACATGGAAACCCAAAAATAATTGTTAGAGATACGGATGTTAAACTTTTAAGTCACTTTTGGAATGTATTGTAGGGTAAGTTGGGTACCAAGTTGTAAGTTGGGTACCAAGTTGTTGTTTTCAACTACATGTCATCCTCAGACAGATAGGATAGTTATTAT
>NW_019272531.1:0-22255 GCF_002738345.1 Cucurbita maxima | reverse complement strand
CGACGGTTGAGATTTGAGTTCGAAGGATTTTGCTCGGATGGTCACGGTAGATGCTCTGATTCTAATTGGAGTGCCATTTCTGTAACTATCCATTCTTCCAGGGGTATTTTGGTAATATTCCACTTTTTGAATATTTTATTATTATTTTTTTCGAACAATCCATAATTATTCTACAAATTCCTAATTGCTTTTTTATCATTTTTCCCTTATTTTTAATCTTGAGATTCCTTCTAGATAAGGAATTACAAATCGGTGATCAAATTACTTTTTTTTTGCCCTCTTCATTTACTTTTTCCTTTCCAATCCTTTTCAAAAGGCCTTTTAACTCCTTAAAATCACTTGTTAGGCACAAAGTGACTTAACTATGTCCCTTGTTCTTGCTTAATACTTTAATTTTTTTCCTTTCTATTCTTTGGGTCTTTCATGAGTGGCTTATTCTTATGGGAGCTAATTTCCTTCATTTTCGGGGTGTTACATATACATACTCATTACAAACACAAAATAAAAAGTATACTCAAAAGAAGAACAAAAAATACTAGATTAAAAACAGAGGTTAGTCTATGGCCCACACTCCAAAGTCCGCTCTCATCCACGACTAACTCTTAGTTACTTGAAAAAAAATGATAAACATGGAGTGAGTAAAACTTAGTAAGTAGCCTACTAGTAGGTTCTTAATGGCGACCTTAAGCTAGGATATTACTTCTTGTTATGTTTTCAGGATCTTATACTTATCTTGAAAACCTTCCCCTAAAATAACCTTCAATTTTCTGTCCATGAACACAATTTTCTCCTCATCTATCTTTTTTTAAACACTTTTGAAAGTTAAAGAGTAGTTTTGAAGTTTTTTTTTTTTTTGAAAATTCAACAGTATTTTTTTTTAAAAAACAATTATGAGTAATTTGTTTTAGATAAAGTGCAAACCTTCTAGCCTTGGGATACAAATTTTTGTTGATTAAATTAATGTTAATTTTATTAAAATACATAACACCACATCAAAATTAATTTATGGGGAATAAAATTAAAACTAAAAAATCAATTTATTTTAAACTAAAAAAATTAATTTATTTTAAAACTAAAAAGTATACTTGGTTGGACTAAAACATCCCTTATCCCAACTATAAAGAATTTAATTCAAAGCTCCCTTCTAATAGACAAATGATTTATTAACCTCTATTGTAAGATTTCACTTCATCAATTTAAGTAGCGTTCAACTATCAATATCGAATTTTAAAGTATTCCTCGACAAAGTAAATCTATTGAAACTGTTTATCAAAGGTGTTCCATAATAAGTTGTGGAGAAGTGTTTCCTTCAATTCTAATTTCAATTAAGGATGTCAATGACAAAAAAGTGTACGAGGCTAGAAGGTTTGTAGTGGAAGAAAATAACAAGAGTCATGGACTTTTTTTCGTTTACAAGGTGTATCATGTGTCTTATTCATGGTTACTTAAATCTCATTGAATTGGTGCGCCTTTCACATCAGAGACATTTGTGCATTAAATCTCTTTGCTTGCTGTAACATTTGCTTGACATAATTCGACCAAAGACGGTATGGACGACCTTAGCTCACTGTATTGGTCTCCAATCATGAAGTGTGACGTCGGATCTTTGTGCATACCATATTCATTAACTACAACATGGTAAGAAATTTTTTATGTTTTGACTGGGCATGCCATATTTTGTTGTTCTTATATATCTTTAGTTACCTGTGATTAAAGCAAAGAAGTATAGACATGGTTTCCAACCAACCCTTCCTTTATAGTTAGTTCGACGAATGGGTTTTTGTTATCATCCGCTCGATTTTGTGTTATGATATCATATAGGGAATGAGAAGTGACCTTACTTGGACAAAATTATATACCGTTTGATAATTATTGTTGATAACAAAGATAAATTGAATTATAAGCATTTTAAGTTCAAAAGTAACAAATTACTTGTACACTTTTACTTATAATTTTCATTTTCTTTATATAGCGATAATGAAGGGAGGGATAGAAAAGATACTCATAATATCATTATGACTATGCCATATTTCATTAATTAAAGAGAGTAATACACCCACAAACACACACACACATATTTCGAGAGAGAGAGAGAGAGAGGGCTTATTATAAGTAGGGATAGCATTCTAGTAGTTGTATTGCTACTTGGGGACAAGGAACTCGAGAACTTCTTTAAAAGATAAGAGCTTATAAGTAGGTGGCGATCAATATATCACATGCACAAAAAGAAAATTCTGCACCTTTGTAATAAAAGACCAAGGAATATCATCGTTATTTATAACTTCTATCACAATAATATAAATTTTGCAAGGACGATGTTCTCTAGTCATACTAACTAGACCGTTCACCACACGCTTGTAGATGACACGATGTTCACTATTCTCATTATTCTTTTCAATTACGAACCTTCCGCATTTTGCACTACTAGGATATTGACATCTTTAATTGGTATTAAAGCATCTAAAGGCAACCCTTCCACACTGCTCATTCTAACACCTTTGGTAAATTGTTCCAAGAGACATATACTTAAGAATTTGATATTTATAGTTGTAGTTGAACGCTACTTAAATAAATGACCATTATATGATAGAAGCTATAAATGATCATTATATTCATTGGTCAGATATTGCAATTGTGAAGAAGTGAAGAAGTCCTCCTTATATAAGTATATCTTATGCGGGGTATCGATCCCCGTACCTCTCCCATGCTCTACCATCTGAGCTACCTCCCCACAATTTTTGCATCACAAAACCCTAAATTTTTCGTCATCAATAATAGTGAAAATGAAGAAATATTGCTACACAACAGGTCATGAATAAGGAGGGTATCGATCCCAGGACCTCTCACATGCAAAGCAAGCGCTCTACCATCTAAGCTACATACCCATGATTCTAACATCCTAAAACCCTAAGTATACCATCATCAATAATAGTGAAAATAAAAAAATATCAAAATATTAATAACAAATAGTTTGTTTTGGTGATGCGGGGCATCGATAATTGTGAAAATGAAAAAATATTATAACAAATTAAATACTTTCTTTTGGACATGCAGGTTATCAATCTCCGTACAACTCGCATGCAAAGCGAGCGCTCTACCGTCTAAGCTACATCTTCACAATTTTTACGTCACAAAAACATAAATGATTTGTCATGAATAATAGTGAAAATGAAAAAATATCGCTAAATAATTTCCCATCATCAATAATAGTGAAAATGAAGAAAATCTAGAAATGCAGGGTATCATCCCCTTATCTCTTGCATGCAAAGCAAGTGCTCTACCATCTAAGCTATATCCCCACAATTCTTACATCATAAAGTCCTAAGCATCTCGTCATCTGTAATAGTGAAAATGAAAAACTATCCCAGCTCATTATGTCCTAAATAAGAAAAAATTGAAAAAAAATAATATATTTCGTAATCGATTCAATTGAAGATACAAGGTATTGATCCCCATACTAAATGAACACCCTAAATGCCCCTTCATCAATAATTGTGAAAATGAAAAAGTATATCTGCATATTATGTCATAAATAAGGAAATATTGAATAGAAATAAAATATTAATAATAAAATAGTTTCTTTTGGAGATGCAAGGTATCGATCCCCGTACCTCTCGCATGCTAAGCGAAGCTACATCCCTACAATTCTTGCATCACAAAACTTTAAATTTTCCATCATCAATAATAGTGAAAATGAAGAAATATCGATACTCAACATGTCATGAATAAGAAAAAATTTAAAAGAAGTAATTTTCAAAATAGTGACATGAAAAACTATCTTGGCTCATTATGTCGTAAATAAGAAAAAATTGAAAAGAAATAATATATTTAGTGATTGATTCATTTTGGAGATGCAATGTATCAACCTCGTAACTTTCCACATCAGAAGTGAGTGCTCTACTATCTGAGCTACATCCCCACAATTCGTACTACAATCTCTTAAAGGGTCATTTTGAGAATCAAACTTGAGACCTCTCACACCCAAAGCAAGAATCATACCACTAGACCAAATGCCCTTGTTTTACCACTTGAAACATATGTATGAAGCCATAGGCCTAGGTATTAAGGTCGTATTTTGTCGTATTGCAGGAAACACGTGAAGTCCTTAGATGTATAATAGGCCTAGGTATTAAGGTCGTATTTTGTCGTATTGCAGGAAACACGTGAAGTCCTTAGATGTATAATGTGTCTGGGACAATAAAGCCTTGGGATGGGAAGTTAAGAAAGACTATGAGTATTAAGAGCATGATGGTAAGTATAAAATGATGTGTCTTGGAGAATAAAGCCTTGGGATGGGATGATGGGATGTTAAGAAAGACTATGAGTATTAAGAGCATGATGGTAAGTATAAAATGATGTGTCTTTGAGAATAAAGCCTTGGGATGGGATGTTAAGAAAGACTATGAGTATTAAGAGCATGATGGTAAGTATAAAATGATGTGTCTTGGAGAATAAAGCCTTGGGATGGGATGTTAAGAAAGACTATGAGTACTAAGAAAGTGGTGGTAAGTATAAAATAACGTGTCTTGGAGAATAAAGCCTAGGGATGATATGTTAAGAAAGACTATGAGTATTAAGAGCATGATGGTAAGTATAAAATGTCGAATATGAAGTTAGGTTGATGTCAAATATGAAGAATCACACCACTAAACCAAATGCCTTTTCTTGAACATCCAATATTTTTAGCTTTTACTCAAATATATTTTCTCTTAGTTGGAGGACATTGTTATAATATAAAAGGGTTATCAAATAAACCAACAACCCAACAAAAAAAAACAAACTAAATCAATTTGGGTTGGATTGATTCGGTTCAGTTCATCCGTTTGTTTGATTTAATTTTTTCATTTTATCTCGTATGACAAGAAAATAAAGTTGTATTGAATGCACCTTAGTTTCATTTATGACAAACTCAATGAAACATAATTGCATTAATAGTACAGAGTTGGAGTCTATAAGCATTTCATGAACTTCAATGCAATTCATGCTTCATTAAAGATGAGATAAACTTTGGGGAACTTTAAATTACTTCATGTGGAGTTTCAATTACTATATGCTAGTTATCATCTTTAGGATTAACTAATTGGACACGAATTCATGAATTTAGGGAAATTTTTGTGTAATTATCAACTACAACTTATGTTTTCAAATTTTTAGGACATAATTTAGGTAGCTGTTTTTATGAGTCATAAACTTGTTTCTTTGCATAATATGGATTTAGTTGAACTATTATTATCGATAAGATGGAGAAAGAAATTGTCTTTGAAATGACTAATAGACCTAGGTTCATCGTTGTTGTTTTTTAACTTTTGATTTTGCAGAAAGTTTAACTAATATGAACTGTCATGTCACAAGAGTTTTAAGGTAAATCAAGAATATACCCTAAACATCATTCAAGATGACAATAAAATGGAGTTAAATTGAACGCACTTTAGTTTCATGTTTGGCGTGTTTAAGATAAAGCATAATTGTATTAATGATATTGAGCCTAGAGTCTATAAGAATTTAATGATCTTAAGAGAAATTCCTATTTTATTAGAGGATACCAACTTTATTTAAGGTACAAGGAGTTCAAGAAACTGGATTTGAATCTGGTTAAGGAACAACAAGATTTGAAAGTTTTGAGTTCAAGAAATTTGTACCTGATTATTACTTTTGATGACTAATTATAAATTAAGAGAAAAATATTTTTGTAAAGATAGATTAAACTCTAAAGCTTTGGTGACGAAACCATGTTTAGACTAGCAGTTTAAATTCAAGAGATGCGGTCACACGCGTGATTATTTTGGATTGGTTCGTATGAGGGAGCCTTGAAAGGTTGTGCACTCACAGATGGGGTTGTTATGCAGCGTTAGTCTGTCTTTGTGTTTGAGTTTTTTTGTATTTTTTTTTTTTTTGTAATTCTATCCCAAATACTTTTTTTTGTTTGGATAAATTTGAACAACACCGTCTTATAATTTAATTTAATTTTATATTTAATGTGGTCTTGTTTTCTCAATCTCATTTTAATTTTACAACATTATTTTATATTAATTTACTTTTATTTTTATTTGTTTTTATTTGTTTTCACTTTCAATTTTAGTTTATATTTGAGTTTTGAACCCTTGAAATTTGGGTTGTGATAATCAGAGCAGCCGGATTTTAAATTATATAAATTTTTTCTTAGGATAAAGAGTCATATATCTCTATGACTCAGCTCAATGACATGTCTCTCCGCGACCAAGTAAGCAGTCTAACCCTATTTTGTAATATGTGATATGTTGTAAAACTTGTATAAATTTATTGTATGTTTTGATTTTCGTGGTAGTTTTAAAATGTCCTTGGACATTAAAGAGTGAACGTTAACTATATAAGACAATACTGGATCAACGTTATAGTGTCTAGATATGGTGCGGAGGAAAAGAGTGGTCATGAGATATATTACTAGCCTTAGGAAAACAGAGAGTTTTCGTTGCAGAGTGCGAGACATCTAATCCATGAAATTTTAGTACTAGAAATGAAGAAACTAGAGATGGTCCCCAAACGTCTGTATGAACAATTTCCAATCGCACTTTCTTTGGTTCTTTAGCAGCTTTTGTGAAGCTAACTCGTTTATATTTTTCCATAACGCAGCTCTCACAAACACCCATATCAATAGATTTTAGCCCTTCTAAAACTCCATTTGCACCCATCATCTTCATTTCTTTGATGCTCATATTTGCAAGTCTATTGACACTACTATAGGGTGTAAAAACTTGGTTGTTGTTGCTGTTACTTGAATTGGAAACACTCTTAGCAACAACAACCTTGTTTATACACTCTAGTTGGTGTATAGGGTTCCATATTTTAGGTCATGCTACCACCATGACACCCTTCACAGTCTTTCTCAAACTCTTTCCAAACTAGGCTGCATAACCTGTGCTATCTAACTGACCAATAGAGATCAGAAATATTTCTGACATTCTATAATGACCACTCACTCAATTCCTGTTAGAGTTTATATGTAGACATCTCTCTTCCCTTCAATCTCCAACGTTTTGTTGTCGGCAATATACACCTTCCTAACATTTCCTTATTTGAAATTTTGAAAAAAATCCTTACTTGGAGACGAATGAAACGATGCAACTGAATCTAAAATCCAAAATTCAATTGGGTTATTCACGCTAAGGATTAAAGCATTCTCAGTATCTTCTGCTGAATATATGGAATTATTGTTATCTTCAAATTTGTTATTTTTCTTTTCTTCAATTTTGTACAATTTGTCTCAAAGTGTTATTTTTCTCCACAATTTCAACACTTTACGTTTTGTTTGTTTGGAGATTTTTCACGGTTTCTTAATTTTGATCGCCCATGTTTGTTTGGGCTCTTTGATGTACTTTTTCCTCTTCGATCAACAATGAGAGCATTGCCTGATGAATCTCCAATTTCCCGTTTGAGCTTTCACTGACATCTTGAATTTCATTAAATTTCAATTTATTAGATCCTCGTGAACTGTTGATTGCAGCAACAATAGTATACAACGACTCGAGTAAAGATTACATAAAAATCAATGCTTTAATTTCCTTTTTTAACATAATTTCCACCCAACTCAATTGACTTACAATCATGTTGAACTAATTTATATGATTTGCAACAAATCGACATTTGTAGATTGAACAACCTCTGCATCAAATACACCTTGTTCATAGCCGACGTATTTTCGTACATATTTGACAACACCTTCAATAGGCCAGATGTCGTCTTCTCTTTGATGATGTTGAACGTCATGTTTTTGGATAGTGTCAACTAGATTAACCCTACGACGTGTATGATTAGTCCTCAAAATCATATCTACACCAATCAGAACTAAAATGTCCCAAAATGTACTATAGGAGAACGTGACCAGTTGTTGTTTATTCACATTTAGCTTATAACATTGCTCAATTTGAAATTGTTTTTAACGTATTTCCTCGCTCACGTTTTCTAAAATATTTCTTCTAAACGTGATAGGAGTGAGTCGTGCAAGGAAGAAGGATTTTGGTTCGTTTTTTTGTAGAAAATTTGTACCCCTTTCCTAAAACCTTTTGGACAACATACCTAAAACAGATGCGCTACACCTCGTCTCACCCCTCCGGAGCATATGGATCCACCCAATCGATGAACACGCAAACCAAACTCGCCCATACTTTTTGGCACAGGGATGCGAGAACCAATCCGAGTAATCTACAATGGGAAGACCCCTTAAAGCAACAAGCGAGAATGGCTTGGTTGATAGCAGGGTTAAAGAAAAAGCGAGTATGAAAAGACGTATCGTGTAACCGTCCCTTTAAGCAGCTTCATTCTTTCTTGATCTATGAACCGACTTTATGAAAAAAAAATCAGTCTTTCAGCTGAAAGTGTGACTGTTGGGTATGGATAAGCGAACCTCTTGGTTTAGGGGAAACCGGAAATGTTGGCTAAGAAAGCTAAGCAGGCAAGTACAGGACGGACGAAATGCACATACAAATTGATTGACATGATCCCTCTCCTTCTCTCTTTGGCTAGTTGGCTAGTTACACGATAAGCGGGAAAGCATACCAGGCAAGGAAAGAAAGGCTGCTCGATCTCCTGTAAGGCCAACCCTCAACGACGAGCTCACCAGGCAATGCTATAAGTTCAATAGAAGTCCAAGGTTTCGTCTACTACGGACTAGGAAGCTCTTGGAGGATCTAACATGAAATGAGAAATACATTCGATTATGGAAACTAATAGAAAACGAACTTTTTGATAGAAACTGAATGATCCCTTGGCTCGGGCAAGAAAAGGAAAAGGTAGTCGTACTTCTACCTTTTTCGTCGGACGAGAGGAAAGTTTGAGCTGAAAGATTGAATCACACTAGGTAAGAAAGGCGGGCTTAGCATGTTTCTCCAAATGTATAAACAAAAAGAAGATACGGATACACATACATTCTCGCATGGAAGAACCTAGCTGAACCAGATCAAGGGTCCTAACCTAGTTCGACTGACCTTCTTTGGCTAGCCCCTGCCACTTGTAATGAGGTCAACCCGTATGTGCTTTTTCTTTTCGTTTAGCGAGATAGCGTACCAGCTCTTTCAGCTCATAGCGGTAGTATGAAAAGAAGAATCCTCATCCTGAGTCGAGTCCACATTGCCATATGAATCGACATCGGCAAAACCAAGGGCTTCTATTTTTTCTTTTACAAAAGCGAATTTAACAGTTTCGATAAAACCAACCTCTTTTAAAGGAGTCGCTCTACCTTGATCACCGTGGACATACGCATCCCCCTCTTTAACTTTGCCTACCATGAAAAGGAAAGTTCCCTCACGATAGGCCCTCCCAGTTTTCGAACGTCTTTCGATCAATCGAGAGAGGTATAGAATAGTACAACAAACCAACAAGATAAGAATGGACTCATAAGATGGGCGGTCAGGAAATCGATTTCATTTGTGTTATCCGCCAAGGAAATGATCAAGGAATTCTCTATACACGGCTGAGATATGACCATATTGTTACACATCCTGAATAAAGTACCGTAGCCAAGCGAAGCTTTTGAAAATGAAAGCGTGTATAACTCGGATACATTTTCTCTTCGATTCGTAAACTTTAGATCTTATCTTACTTTCGTCTTCGGGTGATGAGAGAGAATTTGGGCCTAGCGCGCAACCGGTTCGGTCAACAATAAGGTACAAAGCGGATTGATTAAATGGGCTTGAAGTTCTATTATCGTTAGGTCGAAGATCTCTACTAGGTTTAGTGTACTTTGGTAGTTGCGAATGTTGCCGTAATCGAATGTCTTTCTCATTCGACACTCTCTCTTACCAAGCACTCATACTCGCAAGGGTTGAGGAGACAGTCCGTGAAGTAATTGGGCTTCGAGATTGCGTATACGCAAAAAGAGCTCGCTTTCGACTTTCTACCTCAGTGTTTTGTGCCCGGTTCTGGTTGAGGAAAGGGTCTCATCTCTTTAATTGGAGCACATTGATGCCGAAGGAGTCTTCGGAACCGGTGGAGAGGCTATGATGACTTCAGGCTATTCTAAGTCACACTCGTGGAATTTCTTTTTCATAAACCTGCCTGATGATTGATACATAAACCTACCTGATGATTGATAAGGTAAGGAATTTTAAAAGACAAAAGAATGACAATTTTATGCGATAGAAAAGGAGAATTTTTTTTTTCAGTGTGTGTGGTTCGAACCTATAGCTCTTTGAAACTTCTTGCATAATTCATTTTGATACAATATACTTGAGACCTCTCACACTCGCCCGAAACGATAATCATACACCACTAGACCAAATGCCTTTATAGAAGATCTATAATTCTTAGTTGGTGTGCCTCAATACATGAAATTTACATAAGTTTAGCATGCATTTGCCACAAATTCCTTCGGGTTAGGCCCCATTGATAATTATTTTAGTGCTTTTTTTCTTTTGGAGGGGTATTCCGAGAATCGAACTCGAGACCTCTTGCACCCAAAAGAAAAATCATTCCACCAGACCAAATGTCCTTATTATGGGATATATATTAAGTTTTTTATGGAATGTATCAACATTATTTCATTTATTTTCTTTTGTTAATAAAATCCATGAGCAATAATCATTATTATATCTTTTAGATCTAGACCGTTGTTAAATTATTTACAGAGGGTTTGCGACAATTACTGTATTGAGAAGAAAATAGTGTAAGTTTTATTGAGAAGAAAATAGTGTAAGTTTTAGTTTGATAGTTCCATTTGAGACCACATATCGTGGAGTACACAAGTAAAGCAAATATCGAAAGTTAGGATTTGGGTAGGCATGTCTATTGAAAGTGGAAAAGATAAAATGATATTAAACGAGCATCATCATTATAGTTTTAATTGCCATAATTTTTGGTTTCTTAAGATTAAGATGGAAGAATATACAATTCTTGGTTGTTGAATTGAACTTGGGATCTCTCGCACCCAATCCAAAAATTATACCACTAGACCAAATGCCCTTTCTAAAAAATTGCAACATTTATAACTCCTCAACATATTTTTCTCTCTCAAGTTTGAAATCTATTTTCTTAAGCGGTTGTTGGACTATAAAACAAAAAGTTGATGGTCTAGTATGCAAGTGTTCAAATAAACTACAGCCCAACAAATGAATCAAACTAATCTGTTTGGGTTGGGTTGGATTTATTTGGCTCAGTTCATCAGTTTGTTTGATTTAATTCTTTTATTTTGCTTCCTATGACAAGAAAATGAAGTTGTATTGAATGCAACATAGTTTGATTTATGACAAACTCATATGAAATATAATTGCATTAATAGTACTAAGAGTTGGAGTCTGTAAACATTTCATGAACTTAAGTGCAACTCATGTTTCATTAAAGACGAGATAAAATTTAGTTAAGTAACTGGAACTTTAAATTACTTCATGTGAGCTTCAATTACTCTATGTTAGTTACTATCTTTAGGATTGACTAATTGGACACGAGTTCTTGGATTTAGGGGATTGTTTTATGTAATTTTCATCTACAACTTATGTTTTCAAATTTATAGGTCATAATTTAGGTAGTTGTTGTATATTATGGATGAACACTTTGAGTTTCTATCCCATTCACCACAACTACTCAAGTTTTTGTTTGAAGGCTATAATTGTCATCTATGTTGTATGACAATAAAATTTGTTTCGATGAAATTTTAGTTAAAGTTGCATATTTTACTTCTTGCGAGTAAAAAATTTGTTTCTTAGCATAATATGAATTTAGTTAAAGAGTTATTGGAATAAGATGGAGAAAGAAATTTTCTTTAAAATAATAAACAGACCCAAGTTCATCTTTGTTGTTAGACAAATTGTGATTTTGCAAAAAGCTTAACTAATATGAAATATCAAAGTAAATCAAGAATATATCCTACACGTCATTCAAGATGACAATAAAATGGAGTTAAATTGAGCGTAGTTTTAGTTTCATGTTTGGTAGGTTCAATATGAAGCATAATTGTATTAATGATATTAAAGAGAAATTCGTGTTTTATTAGAAGAGACCAACTTAATTTAAGGTACTAGGAGTTTAAACTACTTCCATTGTAATTTAAATCACTTCACAATGATTACAAATTTAAGGTTGGGTAATTGAACATCAATTATCAACTTTAGGTTATAATTTAGGTAGTAGCCATTATAATATTAATGAGTATAAGAGTTACAATTTTACATGGACCATATGTCTTATAGTTAAATGAATATATATATATTATGTATGTCGAGGTCTGGATAAAGCACAAAGTAGTAAGGAACACCATTGTCAACTCTAGAGCCACCCACAACATGATGGAGACCGATGCAAAATATTTTAACATCCTTTGGCATCAAGATACAAGAAAGATGAACGCCGTCAAATTGGAAGCTTTGTCTGTCTTAAGAGTCACAATGGGAACTCTAATCAAGCTAGAGCCTTGGACTAGGAAAATTGTTTAGTGATAGATGAAATGGATGACTTCGACGTCGTGTCAGGAATGAACGTCCTGCTGAAACACAAACTCATTTACATGCCCCGAGCAAAATGTCTAGTAGTAACGGAGTCTAACCCGACGATCATTCAGAAAAACATCCATCAACCAAGAGGGTTGAAAATGATGTCGATACAACAGTTGAAAAAGAATCATAGCCATGATGAATCTACGCTTTCTGCTATTGTTGTAATTGAAAAGGGGAGCTCGAGTGAGCCAATCTCAATAAAAACCTTGTTGCCACTACATGAACACCACGACGCAAAACAAGGTCAGATAATGGATTTATCCCCACCAGGAGAGACAAAAACAAGGTCAGATACTAAAGAAGGGAGACAAAAACAAACCATTGAAGCAACACATGTTCACACAGAAATATCATCTAGACGGATGAAGAGAAGGGTCAGTCGGAAGCATCAACCACAATAATTTCAAGAAAACTAAAGAGTTCATATAAGTTAAGGTCAGATCAACTTCGAGTTCAAAGCAACAAAACCAAAGACTTGTATGAAAATACTATGGACTAGTTAAAGGTATCCATAAGATTATGAAGACATCATATAGAATCTAATTTCTCTTATGGATGCAGACTAACCTTGTTGTCCACGTTAGTAACTTGAAACGTTATTATTTCGACCAAGAAGAAATCAAGCAGAAGCAGGTGGTATGACGTCATACAATTAAGAAAAAGTTTCAAGCGAAGAAAGTAGGAAAGACACGAACAGAGAAGACATGAAGACTCAACAACCCGAGAAGTGATTTTCAGCAGCACCTAGTAGGTTGGAAGAGACTCCTCATTATGAGATCAGCTGGAAGCGCATCGAGAGACCTAAAGTCAGCCTCATCCAATAAATTATGTAGGGGCAGATGTCACAGTCATGATTGCCCAAGGCGTGTTGCCTGTGGTTGCATGTTGCATGTGTTAACCATTCTTGTAAACAATTTGTTGTCCAAGGTTGTTATTTGGGCAATGTTATTGTTTACCGGTTATTTGGTCGACATGCCTTGAGCAATCATGACCATTACAATAGGCTAAGACATTTGTTGTCCATATGCTATTGTTGTCCAAGAGACTCCTCATTATGAGGTCATGATTGGCTAAGACATTTAAAGAACTTTTACCTAGGGCAACATCTATCACAATCCTCTTCTTGCTCTCTGAAACTTCTTTAAATGTTATTATTCACCGGTTATTTTGGCGCATCTTCCTTAAAAGGATTGTGATGACAGATGACTTAGGTAAAACTTCTATTAGGAGATTAGTACAATAGAGAATTTGTGTCCCTTTCCGGAAACTTTTAGCGCACAACATAACAAAGAGTTCCTAGAAAGAATATCATAGAACAATTTGTGTAATGCCATTGAAGTTAGGCTCGAGGCTCTATCTTATGGAAAGACACGAACAGAGATAGGTTGTTATTTGGGCAATGTTATTGTTTACCGGTGTACCCTCCTCTTCTTTTACAAAACTTTCTCTAAGTCCTCGTGGAATGATTTGAAAGTGGTACCCTCATCTTCTTTTATAAGACTACCTCAGCCTTCATGGAATGATTATGCTATGTTGATTCTTAGAGAAGGGAGTAGGAGTAAGAGTAGATGACTGTTTATGGTCCAAGTCCCGAAAAAGTAAGTCTTGATGTCAAGAAAGGAGAGGAATCCTCGTAGTTTCCAAGATTTGAAGAGAATCATACATACACAAATTTCCTTTGTTTGTTTATTCTTGTTATTTGCTCTCTTCAATTAACATGGTATAAAGACACTTGTAAATTATAATTAAATATAGCTTTTTTTTCTTTCCAAATATCCATTTGAATTACTTCTTGATTCAAGGTTTAAAAAATCTATTTCAAATCTTATTATATTACATGCTTCAATTTGATATAATTGTTGGGGGCATTTTTAGAATCAAACTCAGGACCTCTCGCATCTGATGCGAGAATCATACACTAGACCAAATGCCTTGTAGTGGATCTATCAATATTAGTTGCTGGTCCATATCTTTTATGCACCTCAATATTTGAAATTTATCCACATGTTTTTGTGCCTTAGAACCTATTATTATTGTCATGTTAACTTCACAATGTTGATAAGCACATTACCCTACGTTTTATAATCTCATGTATTTGCTGAAACCACCCCACCTAAATGAAGGTCTCAAATAATCAAATAAATTATAAAGGATAGGGTTATAACAATAAATGAAAAAAGCCTGTAATAAAAGGCAAACATGATACCTATGGTGAGCTGTAATAGAAGAAAAATATCTTATAATAAAAGATCAAATATGATATATATGATAAGTTATAATTGTTGGGTTTTATGTCCTAAAACTCATAATTTGTAAACAAAAACATATTTTATTTTCAATAAAGTTATTATTGTTGTTTATTTATTAAAGATTGTTATTGAATAAAGTGAAATTTACGATCATTAATCTAAATCCAATAAATTTGGTTAACTCAAGTACGCATGCTTGCCACGTAATCCCAAACATTTGAGTGGAATTTTTAGTGTCAAAATTTGGTGATCTCAAATTTGCATGAACATGCAAACATGACTCTATAAATAGAGTGATCATAAAACATGAAATGTCTTCTTCTTGGTGAAAAACCTTGAGAAAAACCTCTCACAAACACTCTCTTCATATATACAAAATCCCTCCCAAGTTTAGTCACTCACCGGATTCCACAATTTTGTTCTAAGGTCGGAGGATAGTGGAGAAGACACTAGTGGTGGTTCGAAACCGGTTTGTGAGGAAAAAAGAAATTGAACTACAAAAGGTTAGTATTCAAACTCATTAAGTTTTAATACTCATGAACATGCTAGTTATTTACTATTATTTATGTTCTAAAAGTGCCTTAGATCCAAATTTCTTCCGCATGTGTTATATTAACACCATCAATTGGTATCAGAGCAAGGTTTAGGCACTTTATTTACATTAATTTGATCATGGTGGGTACCATTTCATGAATGAAATTTTGTGGTTCCTAAAGTGGATGGTTTTGGTTTTGGCATTTTTTTATGCTTCTATTTGATACAATTATTGTAATAAGCCTAATGTGTATGGGCTTTAATGAATGAAGAAAGGTCTGTAATTTTTATGGAGTCATTAGAGTCCATTTTAGGTTGTAATTGATCGAAAATGGAAGCGATAGTAAGCTGAACCGAAGAAAAAGATGGAAGAGACAGTTCAGGTGGTTTTTCTGCCTTTGGGGTCTGGTTCAACGTTTTTAAGGGTTGGGTCGCCCAATTCCTGATCCTCGGGAGCGGTTCAAGTTATTTTTAATTATTAATGTAATAATTTAGTTAATTGCTTGTTTTAAAATGCCAAAACCAATCCACTTTAGCGTGTTTAATTAATTATGCATTATGAATGTATGTTTTAATTAAATAGAAAATGTATATGCACAAAGTATGTCATATAGATTTAAAATCTCACCATAGGCTAAGCATGTTTCATGCATTCCAAGTATGTTATAAGTATTATAATGTATAGTATGCATGTTTAGGGTTCCATGAGGTGATAGATATAAATTGTTATATTATTGCATGGAATGGATGAATATATAATTGTTATATAAAGCATGTTAGATGCATGTTATAGGTTATTTTCAACGTCATAAAACGAGATAGACGTTAAAATCTATAATAAAGTTAAGTACATGCTCACTTAGGTCTAAGAACCAAGCATGATCAATTTTAATAGTTAAAATAGATCGTTGTCTTACAAAATTGCAGTTACGAGAAAGCTCACCTGGCACGATCTTGTCTAAGGATGGAGGTACTTATGTTGACGGTTTACAGAACACTTACTACCTGGAGATCGGACCAGTACTTGAGCTAGTTAGCCCAGTTTTATGAGCATGCTAAAGTGATATAAGTTTTAGAAAAATCACCTAGACTTAAGTTATATTTAATTAGCCGGAATATAATAAAGTAATAGGTATACCCAACCGTCTAAAATACTTAGTGGGAGGAAAAAGATATATGAGATACATCGTTTTCCTTTTACGCTCTCTGGAAAATTCACACCGTGAGATTCATGCTCAGCCTTGTGTCGTCCTGGGAGCGTTCTCCATTCGGAAGGTATTTGCATGAGTCAATAACAAGGTGAATAGAGAAAGTATTTATAGTAAGTTGGAGAAGGAAGTATATCAACACCTCCTATGGTCTCCACCAATAGGTTGCACCGTGAAATTCCCATGTTCCACCTACATGTTGCACTAAAGCAACTACCCATTCGGAGGGTCGTAACATGGGAGTCGAAACAACGCAAACTCTAGAAATGGATAGGATTTCTTAGGTTCGTTCCCAACTTTGGCTTTTTCATTCGATAGCATTGTTGGGACCGATCTCTGGGTCTGAAAATGGCGGGTCACACTTCCGAAGAATTACTAAGAATTAGTATATTCTTGACCAAAATAGCGATAACTAAAAACACTATAGGAACAAGAGTTATTCTGGGATTAGTGTTTAAAGTCAAGAATGTCTTGGTTTATTGAATGAGTGATTGACTGCCCCTCGGTAGCAGTTGCTCTAACTCACTAAAGTATTGCAAATTAATAATTTTTGGGTACATTATTACATTTGCTAAAACTGATTGGATTAAACTGGATTAAGTCAAATCACTAATAGAATTTTCTTTATATCACAACATGACAAACTCAATAGTACAATTACTCGCTTCTGAGAAATTAAACGGCGACAATTACGCAACTTGAAAATCAAACCTAAACACAATACTGGTAATTGATGATTTAAGGTTTGTTTTAACTGAGGAATGTCCTCCAAACCCCAGCTCAAATGCAAGCCGAATAGTTCGGGATGCGTATGACAGATGGATAAAGACAAATGACAAAGCCCGAGTGTACATTCTAGCCAGCATATCTGATGTTTTGGCTAAGAAACACGATGTTATGGGTACTGCTAAAGAGATTATGGAATCTCTAAAAGGGATGTTTGGACAACTGTCCTTTTCCCTTAGACATGTAGCCATAAAATACATTTACAACTGCCGTATGTAAGAAGAGACCTCAGTTAGAGAACATGTACTGAACATGATGGTCAATTTCAATGTGACAGAAGAAAATGAAGTTGTCATTGATGAGAAGAGTCAAGTCAGTTTTATCATGATGTTTCTTTCGAAGAGCTTCTTCCAGTTCCGCACAAATGTGGTAATGAAAAAAATAGAATATAACTTGACTGCTCTTCTCAATGAGCTACAAACTTATCAATCCCTCTTAACGAACAAGGGACAAACAGGAGAAGCAAATGTTGCTATCTCCGAGAAATTACTACGAGGATCGTCCTCAAAAAATAAGTCTGGACCTTCAACTTCTAAAAGTGTTTTGATGAATAAGAATGGTAAAGGGAAAAATAAGATTCCTACTAACCGCAAACACAAGGTTCTAAAAGCAGATAAAGGAAAATGTTTCCATTGCAACGAAAACGAGCACTAGAAGAAAAACTGCCCAAAATACCTTGCAGAGAAGAAAGCCGAAAAGACACAACAAGGTAAATATGATTTACTCGTTGTAGAAATATGTTTAGTAGAGTATGAAAACTCAACTTGGAAACTGATTTAGGGGCGACTAATCATATTTGTTCTTTTTACCAGGAAACTAGCTTCTGGAGAATGCTTGCGGACGGCGAGATAACACTCAGGGTTGGAACAGGAGAGGTTGTCTCAGCATGATTAGTAGGAAATTTAAAGTTTTTTTTTTTTGGAGATAGATTCATTATATTAGATAATGTACTTTTTGTTCCTGAAATGAAAAGAAATCTAATATCTATCTCTTGTTTATTAGAACAATTGTATAAAGTATCTTTTGAAATCAATGAAGTGTTCATTTGCAAAAGAGGTATTCATATTTGTTCTGCAAAACTAGAAAACAACTTATATATGTTAAAATCGAGCGAAATAAAAGCCATTTTAAATACCGAGATGTTTAAAAAAGCTGAAACTCAAAATAAATGACAAAAGATTTCTCCTAATACCTATGTTTGGCACTTAAGACTAGGCCACATTAATCTCAATAGGATTGAGAGATTGGATAAAAGAGGACTTCTAAATGAGTTAGAAGACAACTCTTTACCTCCATGTGAGTCTTGTCTTGAGGGTAAAATGACTAAACGATCGTTTTCTGAAAAAGTTTATAGAGCCAAAGAAACCTTAGAACTCGTGCATACAGATCTTTATGGTCCAATGAATGTCAAAGCACGAGGAGGGTATGAATATTTCATCAGTTTTATTGATGATTATTCAAGGTATGACAATCTTTACCTAATGCGTCACAAACTCGAAGCTCTTGAAAAATTCAGAGAGAATAAGACTGAGGTTGAGAATCTATTAGGTAAAACTATTGAAACACTTCGATCAGATCGAGGAGGAGAGTACATGGACTTAAGATTTTAGGACTATATGATAGAACATAGAATAAGGTCTCAACTCTCAGCCCCTGGTATGCCTCAACAAAATGGTGTGTCAGAAAGGAGAAATAGATCTTTGTTAGACATGGTTCGGTCTATGATGAGTTTCGCTCAATTACCCGATCCGTTTTGGGGATATGTAGTGGAGACTGCTACATACATTTTGAACATGGTTCCTACTAAGAGTGTTTCAGAAACACCTTATGAGTTATGAAAAGAGCGTAAAGGTAGTTTACATCACTTCAGAATTTGGGGATTCACATGTGTTGGTGCAAAATCCCAAGAAATTAGAACGTCGTTCAAAATTATGTCTATTCGTAGCCAAAGAGACAAAAGGTGGTTTGTTTTATGACCCTCAAGAAAATAGAGTGTTTGTATCAACAAACGCTACATTCTTAGAGGAAGACCACGTAAGAAATCATCAAACTCGTAACAAACTAGTATTAAGTGAGATTTCTAAAGAAGCTACTGATACAACAACAAGAGTTGTTGATCAAGTTGGTCCTTCAATAAGAGTTGTTGATGGAGCTGACACTTCTGGTCAATCACATCCTTCTCAAGAGTTGAGAATGCCTCAACGTAGTGGGAGGGTTAAAACTCAACCCGATCGTTACTTGGATTTGGCAGAAACTCAAGTCATCATACCTGATGATGACATTGAGGATCCATTGACCTATGAACAAGCAATGAATGATGAAGATAGAGATCAGTGGATTAAAGCCATGAATCTTGAAATAGAGTCAATGTACTTTAATTCAGTCTGGGAACTTGTAGATCAACCAGATAGGGTAAAACCTATTGGTTGCAAATGAATCTATAAGAGAAAACGAGACCAAACCGGTAAGGTACAAACCTTTAAAGCTCGACTAGTAGCAAAGGGTTATACCCAAAGAGAGGGGGTGGACTATGAAGAAACCTTCTCTCCTGTTGCTATGCTTAAATCGATTAGAATACTTTTGTCTATTGCCACATTTTAAGATTATGAAATTTGGCAAATGGATGTTAAGACAGCCTTTCTAAACGGCAATCTTGAAGAGAGTATCTATATGGCTCAACCAGAGGGGTTCATTGAATAGGATCACGAGCAAAGGGTTTGCAAGCTTAAAAGATCCATTTATGGGTTGAAGCAAGCATCTCGATCTTGGAATATAAAGTTTGATACTACGATCAAATCTTATGGTTTTAAACAGAATGTTGACGAACCTCGTATTTATAAAAGGATAGTCAACTCTACAGTAGCTTTCCTAGTGTTGTACGTTGACGATATCTTACTCATTGGAAATAATGTGGGATTTCTGACTGACATTAAGCATTGGCTAGCGATTCCAAATAAAAGATTTGGGAGAAGCTCAGTTTGTTCATGGAATCCAAATTGTTCGGAATCGCAAGAAAAAAACACTAGCATTGTCTCTGGCATCGTACAACAAAATGTTGATTCGATATAAGATGCAGGACTCCAAGAAAGGATTATTACCTTTCAGGCATGAAGTTCATTTGTTGAAGAAACAAAGTCCTAAGACACCTCAAGAAGTTGAGGATATGAGCCACATTCCCTATGCATCACCGGTCGGTAGTGTGATGTATGCCATGCTATGTTCCCGACGCGACATATGCTATGCTGTGGAAATTGTCAGCAGATATCAGTCCAATCCGGGACGTGCTCATTGGACTGCCATTAAGAATATTCTCAAGTATCTTAGGAGAACGAGGGACTATATGTTGATGTATGATGCTAAAGATCTGATCCTTACAGGGTACACTGACTCAGATTTTCAAACCAATGTAGATTCGAGGAAATTGACATCAGGATCTGTCTTCACTCTAAACGGAGGAGCAATAATATGGAGAAGCATAAAGCAAGGTTGCATTGCTGATTCCACCATGGAGGTTGAGTATGTTGCCGCTTGTGAAGCAGCGAAAGAACCTTTATGGCTTAAGAAGTTCTTAACTGATTTGGAAGTCGTTCCAAATATGCATCTTCCCGTCACTCTTTATTGTGATAACAGTGGAGCAGTTGCAAATTCAAAAGAACCAAGAAGCCATAAGCGAGGAAACCATATTGAGCGCAAATATCATCTCATAAGAGAGATTGTGTAACAAGGAGATGTGATTCACACAGATAGCTTCAGAGTACAACATTGTAGATCCATTTACAAAGCCCCTCACGGCTAAAGTGTATGAATGGCACCTAGTGAGTCTAGGACTACGAGTTATGTAATCTAGGACAAGTGGGAGAAAAGGCATGAGTATGTGATGCCCTAGTTTATTGTATTTATGTCTTTCTCTCTACTCAACGTTATAAAACCCCACTAGAGTTTTAGTTCAATAAAGTTATTATTGTTGTTTATTCAGTAAAAATTGTTATCGAATAAAGTGAACTTTACGATCATTAATCTAAATCCAATAAACTAAGAACACTTTGGCTATAGTATGATTACTTGAACTATATGTAGAGACATAAGAGTTGATCAAGTTCAAGTATATAGTCAATATGATCTATAGTATAAGAATAAGGCTGAGTACCTTATCCTGAGGAAACTATGGATGCGGCCAACTTTTGTATATGATATAAACAATGTGACCACTAAAATTGTACATGTGGAGACATGTGAGTGGGGGCGTCCTATGCAATGAGTATTGCATAAGATCGGACCATGAAGAAAATCACTCTCACTTTATAATGTCGTTTACTGTTGAGACTGATTTTCTTTTCATTCGATGACCTAAGTAACTCGATCTTAATCTTGAGCTAACCATGAACTTCTATTTATTCGGAATTATCCTTAGATTTTTATGGGTGAGAGTGGCTCAAGTTCGCCAACTCAATAGGCCTCTCATTTCAGGGGTATAACTGGGTAAATGGCTGAGGACGTGGGGTGCAAGATGGAATTCACTCCTACCCACTTTTAGGGTTAGAAGAGAGGTAGTTCCCTTAAGTACTGACTCTAGGTCTTGAATAAGGGGCCCCACCCTCTCATTGGCCTGAGAGGGATCCGGTTTACTAGTTGGACCACAAACCAATTGTTCATTAGAGAATCAGTGAGACATAAGAAACAAGAAGTAACTTCAGGGGTAAAACGGTAAATTGACCCAGCTCTAGTTACGAACAACCTGTGAAGGATCGACTTACTAATCATGGCTATATCAAATGGACAGAAATATATCTATAGTGAGGGGAGTGCAACTACTAGGCTATAGTGGAATGTCCTAGTACTCAACGAATGTTGATTAACAAAGTTAATGAGTTTAACGAGTTAATCTTGGATAGTTGGAGCCCATGATGTATAGGTCCATTAGGTCCCTCTGCTAACTCATATCGGACTAAACCATAGAACAGTGTGACAAGTGAGTTCAAAGTGTTCGAATTCAAATTAGGGAGAATGCACTACATATATA
>NW_019272530.1:0-23173 GCF_002738345.1 Cucurbita maxima | reverse complement strand
CACAAAACTTTCCAAAAATGTCGACCGTGACACGGTATTTTTAGCACGTACTAACAACTTCCCTGTTTGGGTTTCCGAAGAAGGGTTCGGTTTGACGAACTCTTTTACTGTTTTATGCACTCCGTTTTTTAGATATAATATTCTAAATCATCAAGCCTTATCATTCCTCACAAAAATTTTGAAAAACGTCGACCGTGACTCAGTTTTTTAGCACGTACTAAAAACTTCCCTGTTTGGGTTTCCGAAGAAGGTGTCGATTTAAAGTACTGTTTGACTGTTTTATGCACTCTGTTTCTTAGAAATAATATTCTAAATCATCAAGCCTTATCATTCCAAACAATACTTTCGAAAAATGTGGACCGTGACTCGGTTTTTTTAGCACGTACTAAAAACTTCCCTGTTCGGTTTTCCGAAGAAGGGTTCGATTTGACGAACTCTTTTACTGTTTTATGCACTCCGTTTCTTAGAAATAATATTCTAAATCATCAAGCCTTATCATTCCTCACAAAACTATCGAAAAATGTCGACCGTGACACGGCTTTTTTAGCACGTACAAACAACTTCCCTGTTCGGTTTTCCGAAGAAGGGTTCGATTTGACGAACTCTTTTACTTTTTTAAGCACTCCGTTTCTTAGAAATAATATTCTAAATCATCAAGCCTTATCATTCCTCACAAAACTTTCGAAAAATGTCGACCGTGACACGGTTTTTTTAGCACGTACTAACAACTTCCCTGTTTGGGTTTCCGAAGAAGGGTTCGGTTTGACGAACTCTTTTACTGTTTTATGCACTCCGTTTCTTAGAAATAATATTCTAAATCATCAAGCCTTATCATTCCTCACAAAACTTTCGAAAAATGTCGACCGTGACTCGGTTTTTTTAGCACGTACTAACAACTTCCCTGTTTGGGTTTCCGAAAAAGGGTTCGGTTTGACGAACTCTTTGACTGTTTTATGCACTCCGTTTCTTAGAAATAATATTCTAAATCATCAAGCCTTATCATTCCTCACAAAACTTTCGAAAAATGTCGACCGTGACTCGGTTTTTTTAGCACGTACTAACAACTTCCCTGTTTGGGTTTCCGAAGAAGGGTTCGATTTGACGAACTCTTTTACTGTTTTATGCACTCCGTTTCTTAGAAATAATATTCTAAATCATCAAGCCTTATCATTCCTCACAAAACTTTCGAAAAATGTCGACCGTGACTCGGTTTTTTTAGCACGTACTAACAACTTCCCTGTTTGGGTTTCCGAAGAAGGGTTCGATTTGACGAACTCTTTTACTGTTTTATGCACTCCGTTTCTTAGAAATAATATTCTAAATCATCAAGCCTTATCATTCCTCACAAAACTTTCGAAAAATGTCGACCGTGACTCGGTTTTTTTAGCACGTACTAACAACTTCCCTGTTTGGGTTTCCGAAGAAGGGTTCGATTTGACGAACTCTTTTACTGTTTTATGCACTCCGTTTCTTAGAAATAATATTCTAAATCATCAAGCCTTATCATTCCTCACAAAACTTTCGAAAAATGTCGACCGTGACTCGGTTTTTTTAGCACGTACTAACAACTTCCCTGTTTGGGTTTCCGAAGAAGGGTTCGATTTGACGAACTCTTTTACTGTTTTATGCACTCCGTTTCTTAGAAATAATATTCTAAATCATCAAGCCTTATCATTCCTCACAAAACTTTCGAAAAATGTCGACCCTGACACGGTTTTTTTAGCACGTACTAACAACTTCCCTGTTTGTGTTTCCGAAGAAGGGTTCGGTTTGACGAACTCTTTGACTGTTTTATGCACTCTGTTTCTTAGAAATAATATTCTAAATCATCAAGCCTTATCATTCCTCACAAAAATTTCGAAAAATGTGGACCGTGACTCGGTTTTTTTAGCACGTACTAAGAACTTCCCTGTTTGGGTTTCCGAAGAAGGGTTTGATTTGACGAACTCTTTTACTGTTTTATGCACTCCGTTTCTTAAAAATAATATTCTAAATCATCAAGCCTTATCATTCCAAACAAAACTTTCGATAAATATGGACCGTGACTCGGTTTTTTTAGCACGTACTAAAAACTTCCCTGTTCGGTTTTCCGAACTAGGGTTCGATTTGACGAACTCTTTAACTGTTTTATGCACAACGTTTCTTAGAAATAATATCCGAACTAGGGTTCGATTTGACGAACTCTTTAACTGTTTTATGCACAACGTTTCTTAGAAATAATATTCTAAATAATCAAGCCTTATCATTCCTCACAAAACTTTCGAAAAATGTCGACCGTGACATGGTATTTTTAGCACGTACTAACAACTTCCCTGTTTGGGTTTCCAAAGAAGGGTTCGGTTTGACGAACTCTTTTACTGTTTTATGCACTCCGTTTCTTAGATATAATATTCTAAATCATCAAGCCTTATCATTCCTCACAAAAATTTTGAAAAACGTCGACCGTGACTCAGTTTTTTAGCACGTACTAAAAACTTCCCTGTTTGGGTTTCCGAAGAAGGGTTCGATTTAAAGTACTGTTTGACTGTTTTATGCACTCCGTTTCTTAGAAATAATATTCTAAATCATCAAGCCTTATCATTCAAAACAATACTTTCGAAAAATGTGGACCGTGACTCGGTTTTTTTAGCACGTACTAAGAACTACCCTGTTCGGGTTTCCGAACAAGGGTTCGATTTGACGAACTCTTTTACTATTTTATGCACTCCGTTTCTTAGAAATAATATTCTAAATAATCAAGCCTTATCATTCCTCACAAAACTTTCGAAAAATGTCGACCGTGAAACGGTATTTTTAGCACGTACTAACAACTTCCCTGTTTGGGTTTCCAAAGAAGGGTTCGGTTTGACGAACTCTTTTACTGTTTTATGCACTCCGTTTCTTAGATATAATATTCTAAATCATCAAGCCTTATCATTCCTCACAAAACTTTCGAAAAATGTCGACCGTGAAACGGTATTTTTAGCACGTACTAACAACTTCCCAGTTTGGGTTTCCGAAGAAGGGTTCGGTTTGACGAACTCTTTGACTGTTTTATGCACTCCGTTTCTTAGAAATAATATTCGAAATCATCAAGCCTTATCATTCCTCACAAAACTTTCGAAAAATGTCGACCGTGAAACGGTATTTTTAGCACGTACTAACAACTTCCCAGTTTGGGTTTCCGAAGAAGGGTTCGGTTTGACGAACTCTTTGACTGTTTTATGCACTCCGTTTCTTAGAAATAATATTCTAAATCATCAAGCCTTATCATTCCTCACAAAACTTTCGAAAAATGTCGACCCTGACACGGTTTTTTTAGCACGTACTAACAACTTCCCAGTTTGGGTTTCCGAAGAAGGGTTCGGTTTGACGAACTCTTTGACTGTTTTATGCACTCCGTTTCTTAGAAATAATATTCTAAATCATCAAGCCTTATCATTCCTCACAAAACTTTCGAAAAATGTGGACCGTGACTCGGTTTTTTTAGCACGTACTAAGAACTTCTCTGTTCGGGTTTCCGAAGAAGGGTTCGATTTGACGAACTCTTTTACTGTTTTATGCACTCCGTTTCTTAGAAATAATATTCTAAATCATCAAGCCTTATCATTCCTCACAAAAATTTCGAAAAACGTCGACCGTGACTCGGTTTTTTAGCACGTACTAAAAACTTCCCTGTTTGGGTTTCCGAAGAAGGGTTCGATTTAAAGTACTCTTTGACTGTTTTATGCACTCCGTTTCTTAGAAATAATATTCTAAATCATCAAGCCTTATCATTCCAAACAAAACTTTCGAAAAATGTGGACCGTGACTCGGTTTTTTTAGCACGTACTAAAAACTTCCCTGTTCGGGTTTCCGAAGAAGGGTTCGATTTGACGAACTCTTTTACTGTTTTATGCACTCCGTTTCTTAAAAATAATATTCTAAATCATCAAGCCTTATCATTCCAAACAAAACTTTCGATAAATATGGACCGTGACTCGGTTTTTTTAGCACTTACTAAAAACTTCCCTGTTCGGTTTTCCGAAGATGGGTTCGATTTGACGAGCTCTTTTACTGTTTTATGCACTCCGTTTCTTAGAAATAATATTCTAAATCATCAAGCCTTATCATTCCTCATTTACTGTTTTATGCACTCCGTTTCTTAGAAATAATATTCTAAATCATCAAGCCTTATCATTCCTCACAAAACTTTCGAAAAATGTCGACCGTGACACGGTTATTTTAGCACGTACTAACAACTTCCATGTTTGGGTTTCCGAAGAAGGGTTCGATTTAACGAATTCTTTTACTGTTTTATGCACTCTGTTTCTTAGAAATAATATTCTAAATCATCAAGCCGTATCATTCCTCACAAAACTATCGAAAAATGTCGACTGTGACTCGGTTTTTTTAGCACGTACTAACAACTTCCCTGTTTGGGTTTCCGAAGAAGGGTTCGATTTGACGAACTCTTTGACTGTTTTATGCACTCCGTTTCTTAGAAATAATATTCTAAATCATCAAGCCTTATCATTCCTCACAAAAATTTCGAAAAACGTCGACCGTGACTCGGTTTTTTAGCACGTACTAAAAACTTACATGTTTGGGTTTCCGAAGAAGGGTTCGATTTAAAGTAATCTTTGACACTTTTATGCACTCCGTTTCTTAGAAGTAATATACTAAATCATCAAGCCTTATCATTCCAAACAAAACTTTCGAAAAATGTGGACCGTGACTCGGTTTTTTTAGCACGTACTAAAAACTTCCCTGTTCGGGTTTCCGAAGAAGGGTTCGATTTGACGAACTCTTTTACTGTTTTATGCACTCCGTTTCTTAGAAATAATATTCTAAATCATCAAGCCTTATCATTCCTCACAAAACTTTCGAAAAATGTCGACCGTGACACGGTTTTTTTAGCACGTACTAACAACTTCCCTGTTTGGGTTTCCGAAGAAGGGTTCGGTTTGACGAACTCTTTTACTGTTTTATGCACTCCGTTTCTTAGATATAATATTCTAAATCATCAAGCCTTATCATTCCTCACAAAAATTTCGAAAAACGTCGACCGTGACTCGGTTTTTTAGCACGTACTAAAAACTTACATGTTTGGGTTTCCGAAGAAGGGTTCGATTTAAAGTAATCTTTGACTGTTTTATGCACTCCGTTTCTTAGAAGTAATATACTAAATCATCAAGCCTTATCATTCCAAACAAAACTTTCGAAAAATGTGGACCGTGACCTGGTTTTTTTAGCACGTACTAAAAACTTCCCTATTCGGGTTTCCGAAGAAGGGTTCGATTTAAAGTACTGTTTGACTGTTTTATGCACTCCGTTTCTTAAAAATAATATTCTAAATCAGCAAGCCTTATCATTCCAAACAAAACTGTCGAAAAATGTGGACCGTGACCTGGTTTTTTTAGCACGGACTAAAAACTTCCCTATTCGGGTTTCCGAAGAAGGGTTCGATTTAAAGTACTGTTTGACTGTTTTATGCACTCCGTTTCTTAAAAATAATATTCTAAATCAGCAAGCCTTATCATTCCAAACAAAACTGTCGAAAAATGTGGACCGTGACCTGGTTTTTTTAGCACGGACTAAAAACTTCCCTATTCGGGTTTCCGAAGAAGGGTTCGATTTAAAGTACTGTTTGACTGTTTTATGCACTCCGTTTCTTAAAAATAATATTCTAAATCAGCAAGCCTTATCATTCCAAACAAAACTGTCGAAAAATGTGGACCGTGACCTGGTTTTTTTAGCACGGACTAAAAACTTCCCTATTCGGGTTTCCGAAGAAGGGTTCGATTTAAAGTACTGTTTGACTGTTTTATGCACTCCGTTTCTTAAAAATAATATTCTAAATCAGCAAGCCTTATCATTCCAAACAAAACTGTCGAAAAATGTGGACCGTGACCTGGTTTTTTTAGCACGGACTAAAAACTTCCCTATTCGGGTTTCCGAAGAAGGGTTCGATTTAAAGTACTGTTTGACTGTTTTATGCACTCCGTTTCTTAAAAATAATATTCTAAATCAGCAAGCCTTATCATTCCAAACAAAACTGTCGAAAAATGTGGACCGTGACCTGGTTTTTTTAGCACGGACTAAAAACTTCCCTATTCGGGTTTCCGAAGAAGGGTTCGATTTAAAGTACTGTTTGACTGTTTTATGCACTCCGTTTCTTAGATATAATATTCTAAATCATCAAGCCTTATCATTCCTCACAAAAATTTTGAAAAACGTCGACCGTGACTCAGTTTTTTAGCACGTACTAAAAACTTCCCTGTTTGGGTTTCCGAAGGAAGGGTTCGATTTAAAGTACTGTTTGACTGTTTTATGCACTCCGTTTCTTAGAAATAATATTCTAAATCATCAAGCCTTATCATTCCAAACAATACTTTCGAAAAATGTGGACCGTGACTCGGTTTTTTTAGCACGTACTAAAAACTTCCCTGTTCGGGTTTCCGAAGAAGGGTTCGATTTGACGAACTCTTTTACTGTTTTATGCACTCCGTTTCTTAGAAATAATATTCTAAATCATCAAGCCTTATCATTCCTCCCAAAACTATCGAAAAATGTCGACCGTGACACGGCTTTTTTAGCACTCACTAACAACTTCCCTGTTCGGTTTTTCGAAGAAGGGTTCGATTTGACGAACTCTTTTTTTAGCACTCACTAACAACTTCCCTGTTCGGTTTTTCGAAGAAGGGTTCGATTTGACGAACTCTTTTACTGTTTTATGCACTCCGTTTCTTAGAAATAATATTCTAAATCATCAAGCCTTATCATTCTTCACAAAACTTTCGAAAAATGTCGACCCTGACACGGTTTTTTTAGCACGTACTAACAACTTCCCTGTTTGGGTTTCCGAAGAAGGGTTCGGTTTGACGAACTCTTTGACTGTTTTATGCACTCCGTTTCTTAGAAATAATATTCTAAATCATCAAGCCTTATCATTCCTCACAAAAATTTCGAAAAAAGTGGACCGTGACTCGGTTTTTTTAGCACGTACTAAGAACTACCCTGTTCGGGTTTCCGAAGAAGGGTTCGATTTGACGAACTCTTTTACTGTTTTATGCACTCCGTTTCTCAGAAATAATATTCTAAATAATCAAGCCTTATCATTCCTCACAAAACTTTCGAAAAATGTCGACCGTGACTCGGTTTTTTTAGCACGTACTAACAACTTCCCTGTTTGGGTTTCCGAAGAAGGGTTCGGTTTGACGAACTCTTTTACTGTTTTATGCACTCCGTTTCTTAGAAATAATATTCTAAATCATCAAGCCTTATCATTCCAAACAAAACTTTCGATAAATATGGACCGTGACTCGGTTTTTTTAGCACGTACTAAAAACTTCCCTGTTCGGTTTTCCGAAGAAGGGTTCGATTTGACAAACTTTTTTACTGTTTTATGCACTCCGTTTCTTAGAAATAATATTCTAAATCATCAAGCCTTATCATTCCTCACAAAACTTTCGAAAAATGTCGACCGTGACTCGGTTTTTTTAGCACGTACTAAAAACTTCCCTGTTTGGGTTTCCGAAGAAGGGTTCGGTTTGACGAACTCTTTGACTGTTTTATGCACTCCGTTTCTTAGAAATAATATTCTAAATCATCAAGCCTTATCATTCCTCACAAAACTTTCGAAAAATGTCGACCCTGACACGGTTCTTTTAGCACGTACTAACAACTTCCCTGTTTGGGTTTCCGAAGAAGGGTTCGGTTTGACGAACTCTTTGACTGTTTTATGCACTCCGTTTCTTAGAAATAATATTCTAAATCATCAAGCCTTATCATTCCTCACAAAACTTTCGAAAAATGTCGACCGTGACACGGTTTTTTTAGCACGTACTAACAACTTCCGTATTTGGGTTTCCGAAGAAGGGTTCGGTTTGACGAACTCTTTTACTGTTTTATGCACTCCGTTTCTTAGATATAATATTCTAAATCATCAAGCCTTATCATTCCAAACAAAACTGTCGAAAATTGTGGACCGTGACTCGGTTTTTTTAGCACGTACTAAAAACTTCCCTGTTCGGGTTTCCGAAGAAGGGTTCGATTTGACGAACTCTTTTACTGTTTTATGCACTCCGTTTCTTAGAAATAATATTCTAACTCATCAAGCCTTATCATTCCAAACAAAACTGTCGAAAAATGTGGACCGTGACTCGGTTTTTTTAGCACGTACTAAAAACTTCCCTGTTTGGGTTTCCGAAGAAGGGTTCGGTTTGACGAACTCTTTGACTGTTTTATGCACTCCGTTTCTTAGAAATAATATTCTAAATCATCAAGCCTTATCATTCCTCACAAAACTTACGAAAAATGTCGACCGTGACTCGGTTTTTTTAGCACGTACTAACAACTTCCCGGTTTGGGTTTCCGAAAAAGGGTTCGATTTGACGAACTCTTTGACTGTTTTATGCACTCCGTTTCTTAGATATAATAGTCTAAATCATCAAGCCTTATCCTTCTTCATAAAACTTTCCAAAAATGTCGACCGTGACACGGTATTTTTAGCACGTACTAACAACTTCCCTGTTTGGGTTTCCGAAGAAGGGTTCGATTTGACGAACTCTTTGACTGTTTTATGCACTCCGTTTCTTAGAAATAATATTCTTAATAATCAAGCCTTATCATTCCTCACAAAACTTTCGAAAAATGTCGACCGTGACACGGTTTTTTTAGCACGTACTAACAACTGCCCTGTTTGGGTTTCCGAAGAAGGGTTCGGTTTGACGAACTCTTTGACTGTTTTATGCACTCCGTTTCTTAGATATAATAGTCTAAATCATCAAGCCTTATCCTTCTTCATAAAACTTTCCAAAAATGTCGACCGTGACACGGTATTTTTAGCACGTACTAACAACTTCCCTGTTTGGGTTTCCGAAGAAGGGTTCGGTTTGACGAACTCTTTTACTGTTTTATGCACTCCGTTTCTTAGAAATTATATTCTAAATCATCAAGCCTTATCATTCCTCACAAAACTTTCGAAAAATGTCGACCCTGACACGGTTTTTTTAGCACGTACTAACAACTTCCGTATTTGGGTTTCCGAAGAAGGGTTCGGTTTGACGAACTCTTTGACTGTTTTATGCACTCCGTTTCTTAGATATAATAGTCTAAATCATCAAGCCTTATCCTTCTTCATAAAACTTTCCAAAAATGTCGACCGTGACACGGTATTTTTAGCACGTACTAACAACTTCCCTGTTTGGGTTTCCGAAGAAGGGTTCGGTTTGACGAACTCTTTTACTGTTTTATGCACTCCGTTTCTTAGAAATTATATTCTAAATCATCAAGCCTTATCATTCCTCACAAAACTTTCGAAAAATGTCGACCCTGACACGGTTTTTTTAGCACGTACTAACAACTTCCGTATTTGGGTTTCCGAAGAAGGGTTCGGTTTGACGAACTCTTTGACTGTTTTATGCACTCCGTTTCTTAGATATAATAGTCTAAATCATCAAGCCTTATCCTTCTTCATAAAACTTTCCAAAAATGTCGACCGTGACACGGTATTTTTAGCACGTACTAACAACTTCCCTGTTTGGGTTTCTGAAGAAGGGTTCGGTTTGACGAACTCTTTTACTGTTTTATGCACTCCGTTTCTTAGAAATTATATTCTAAATCATCAAGCCTTATCATTCCTCACAAAACTTTCGAAAAATGTCGACCCTGACACGGTTTTTTTAGCACGTACTAACAACTTCCGTATTTGGGTTTCCGAAGAAGGGTTCGGTTTGACGAACTCTTTGACTGTTTTATGCACTCCGTTTCTTAGATATAATAGTCTAAATCATCAAGCCTTATCCTTCTTCATAAAACTTTCCAAAAATGTCGACCGTGACACGGTATTTTTAGCACGTACTAACAACTTCCCTGTTTGGGTTTCTGAAGAAGGGTTCGGTTTGACGAACTCTTTTACTGTTTTATGCACTCCGTTTCTTAGAAATTATATTCTAAATCATCAAGCCTTATCATTCCTCACAAAACTTTCGAAAAATGTCGACCCTGACACGGTTTTTTTAGCACGTACTAACAACTTCCGTATTTGGGTTTCCGAAGAAGGGTTCGGTTTGACGAACTCTTTGACTGTTTTATGCACTCCGTTTCTTAGATATAATAGTCTAAATCATCAAGCCTTATCCTTCTTCATAAAACTTTCCAAAAATGTCGACCGTGACACGGTATTTTTAGCACGTACTAACAACTTCCCTGTTTGGGTTTCTGAAGAAGGGTTCGGTTTGACGAACTCTTTTACTGTTTTATGCACTCCGTTTCTTAGAAATTATATTCTAAATCATCAAGCCTTATCATTCCTCACAAAACTTTCGAAAAATGTCGACCCTGACACGGTTTTTTTAGCACGTACTAACAACTTCCGTATTTGGGTTTCCGAAGAAGGGTTCGGTTTGACGAACTCTTTGACTGTTTTATGCACTCCGTTTCTTAGATATAATAGTCTAAATCATCAAGCCTTATCCTTCTTCATAAAACTTTCCAAAAATGTCGACCGTGACACGGTATTTTTAGCACGTACTAACAACTTCCCTGTTTGGGTTTCTGAAGAAGGGTTCGGTTTGACGAACTCTTTTACTGTTTTATGCACTCCGTTTCTTAGAAATTATATTCTAAATCATCAAGCCTTATCATTCCTCACAAAACTTTCGAAAAATGTCGACCCTGACACGGTTTTTTTAGCACGTACTAACAACTTCCGTATTTGGGTTTCCGAAGAAGGGTTCGGTTTGACGAACTCTTTGACTGTTTTATGCACTCCGTTTCTTAGATATAATAGTCTAAATCATCAAGCCTTATCCTTCTTCATAAAACTTTCCAAAAATGTCGACCGTGACACGGTATTTTTAGCACGTACTAACAACTTCCCTGTTTGGGTTTCTGAAGAAGGGTTCGGTTTGACGAACTCTTTTACTGTTTTATGCACTCCGTTTCTTAGAAATTATATTCTAAATCATCAAGCCTTATCATTCCTCACAAAACTTTCGAAAAATGTCGACCCTGACACGGTTTTTTTAGCACGTACTAACAACTTCCGTATTTGGGTTTCCGAAGAAGGGTTCGGTTTGACGAACTCTTTGACTGTTTTATGCACTCCGTTTCTTAGATATAATAGTCTAAATCATCAAGCCTTATCCTTCTTCATAAAACTTTCCAAAAATGTCGACCGTGACACGGTATTTTTAGCACGTACTAACAACTTCCCTGTTTGGGTTTCTGAAGAAGGGTTCGGTTTGACGAACTCTTTTACTGTTTTATGCACTCCGTTTCTTAGAAATTATATTCTAAATCATCAAGCCTTATCATTCCTCACAAAACTTTCGAAAAATGTCGACCCTGACACGGTTTTTTTAGCACGTACTAACAACTTCCGTATTTGGGTTTCCGAAGAAGGGTTCGGTTTGACGAACTCTTTGACTGTTTTATGCACTCCGTTTCTTAGATATAATAGTCTAAATCATCAAGCCTTATCCTTCTTCATAAAACTTTCCAAAAATGTCGACCGTGACACGGTATTTTTAGCACGTACTAACAACTTCCCTGTTTGGGTTTCTGAAGAAGGGTTCGGTTTGACGAACTCTTTTACTGTTTTATGCACTCCGTTTCTTAGAAATAATATTCTAAATCATCAAGCCTTATCATTCCTCACAAAACTTTCGAAAAATGTCGACCGTGACACGGTTTTTTTAGCACGTACTAACAACTTCCGTATTTGGGTTTCCGAAGAAGGGTTCGGTTTGACGAACTCTTTTACTGTTTTATGCACTCCGTTTCTTAGATATAATAGTCTAAATCATCAAGCCTTATCCTTCTTCATAAAACTTTCCAAAAATGTCGACCGTGACACGGTATTTTTAGCACGTACTAACAACTTCCCTGTTTGGGTTTCTGAAGAAGGGTTCGGTTTGACGAACTCTTTTACTGTTTTATGCACTCCATTTCTTAGATATAATATTCTAAATCATCAAGCCTTATCATTCCAAACAAAACTGTCGAAAAATGTGGACCGTGACTCGGTTTTTTTAGCACGTACTAAAAACTTCCCTGTTCGGGTTTCCGAAGAAGGGTTCGATTTAACGAATTCTTTTACTGTTTTATGCACTCTGTTTCTTAGAAATAATATTCTAAATCATCAAGCCTTATCATTCCTCACAAAACTTTCGAAAAATGTCGACTGTGACTCGGTTTTTTTAGCACGTACTAACAACTTCCCTGTTTGGGTTTCCGAAGAAGGGTTCGATTTGACGAACTCTTTGACTGTTTTATGCACTCCGTTTCTTAGAAATAATATTCTAAATAATCAAGCCTTATCATTCCTCACAAAACTTTCGAAAAATGTCGACCGTGACATGGTTTTTTTAGCACGTACTAACAACTTCCCTGTTTGGGTTTCCGAAGAAGGGTTCGGTTTGACGAACTCTTTTACTGTTTTATGCACTCCGTTTCTTAGAAATAATATTCTAAATCATCAAGCCTTATCATTCCTCACAAAACTTTCGAAAAATGTCGACCGTGACACGGTTTTTTTAGCACGTACTAACAACTTCCCTGTTTGGGTTTCCGAAGAAGGGTTCGGTTTGACGAACTCTTTTACTGTTTTATGCACTACGTTTCTTAGATATAATATTCTAAATCATCAAGCCTTATCATTTCTCACAAAACTTTCGAAAAATGTCGACCCTGACACGGTTTTTTTAGCACGTACTAACAACTTCCCTGCTCACAAAACTTTCGAAAAATGTCGACCCTGACACGGTTTTTTTAGCACGTACTAACAACTTCCCTGTTTGGGTTTCCGAAGAAGGGTTCGGTTTGACGAACTCTTTTGACTGTTTTATGCACTCCGTTTCTTAGAAATAATATTCTAAATCATCAAGCCTTATCATTCCTCACAAAAATTTCGAAAAATGTGGACCGTGACTCGGTTTTTTTAGCACGTACTTCAAATTTCCCAGATTTGGGCTTCCGAAGTAGGGTTCGATTTGAAGAATTCTTTTACTGTTTTATGCACACCGTTTCTTGAAATCCTATTCTAAATCATCAAGCCTTATCATTTCTCACAAAACTTTCGAAAAACGACGATCGTGACTCGGTTTTTTTAGCACGTACTTCAAATTTCCCAGATTTGGGCTTCCGAAGTAGGGTTCGATTTGAAGAACTCTGTTGACGGTTTTATGCACTCCGTTTCTTAGAAATAATATTCTAAATAATCAAGCCTTATCATTCCTCACAAAACTTTCCAAAAATGTCGACCGTGACACGGTATTTTTAGCACGTACTAACAACTTCCCTGCTTGGGTTTCCGAAGAAGGGTTCGGTTTGACGAACTCTTTTACTGTTTTATGCACTCCGTTTCTTAGATATAATATTCTAAATCATCAAGCCTTATCATTCCTCACAAAAATTTTGAAAAACGTCGACCGTGACTCGGTTTTTTAGCACGTACTAAAAACTTCCCTGTTTGGGTTTCCGAAGGAAGGGTTCGATTTAAAGTACTGTTTGACTGTTTTATGCACTCCGTTTCTTAGAAATAATATTCTAAATAATCAAGCCTTATCATTCCTCACAAAACTTTCCAAAAATGTCGACCGTGACACGGTATTTTTAGCACGTACTAACAACTTCCCTGCTTGGGTTTCCGAAGAAGGGTTCGGTTTGACGAACTCTTTTACTGTTTTATGCACTCCGTTTCTTAGATATAATATTCTAAATCATCAAGCCTTATCATTCCTCACAAAAATTTTGAAAAACGTCGACCGTGACTTAGTTTTTTAGCACGTACTAAAAACTTCCCTGTTTGGGTTTCCGAAGGAAGGGTTCGATTTAAAGTACTGTTTGACTGTTTTATGCACTCCGTTTCTTAGAAATAATATTCTAAATCATCAAGCCTTATCATTCCAAACAATACTTTCGAAAAATGTGGACCGTGACTCGGTTTTTTTAGCACGTACTAAAAACTTCCCTGTTCGGTTTTCCGAAGAAGGGTTCGATTTGACGAACTCTTTTACTGTTTTATGCACTCCGTTTCTTAGAAATAATATTCTAAATCATCAAGCCTTATCATTCCAAACAATACTTCCGAAAAATGTGGACCGTGACTCGGTTTTTTTAGCACGTACTAAAAACTTCCCTGTTCGGTTTTCCGAAGAAGGGTTCGATTTGACGAACTCTTTTACTGTTTTATGCACTCCGTTTCTTAGAAATAATATTCTAAATCATCAAGCCTTATAATTCCTCACAAAACTTTCGAAAAATGTCGACCGTGACACTGTTTTTTTAGCACGTACTAACAACTTCCCTGTTCGGTTTTTCGAAGAAGGGTTCGATTTGACGAACTCTTTTACTGTTTTATGCACTCCGTTTCTTAGAAATAATATTCTAAATCATCAAGCCTTATCATTCCACACAAAACTTTCGAAAAATGTCGACCGTGACTCGGTTTTTTTAGCACGTACTAAAAACTTCCCTGTTTGGGTTTCCGAAGAAGGGTTCGGTTTGACGAACTGTTTGACTGTTTTATGCACTCCGTTTCTTAGAAATAATATTCTAAATCATCAAGCCTTATTATTCCTCACAAAACTGTCGAAAAATGTCGACCGTGACTCGGTTTTTTTAGCACGTACTAACAACTTCCCTTTTTGGGTTTCCGAAGAAGGGTTCGATTTGACGAACTCTTTGACTGTTTTATGCACTCCGTTTCTTAGAAATAATATTCTAAATCATCAAGCCTTATCATTCCAAACAAAACTTTCGAAAAATGTGGACCGTGACTCGGTTTTTTTAGCATGTACTAAAAACTTCCCTGTTCGGGTTTCCGAAGAAGGGTTCTATTTAACGAACTCTTTTACTGTTTTATGCACTCCGTTTCTTAGAAATAATATTCTAAATCATCAAGCCTTATCATTCCAAACAATACTTTCGAAAAATGTGGACCGTGACTCGGTTTTTTTAGCACGTACTAAAAACTTCCCTGTTCGGGTTTCCGAAGAAGGGTTCGATTTGACGAACTCTTTTACTGTTTTATGCACTCCGTTTCTTAGAAATAATATTCTAAATCATCAAGCCTTATCATTCCTCACAAAACTGTCGAAAAATTTCGACCGTGACTCGGTTTTTTTAGCACGTACTAACAACTTCCATGTTTGGGTTTCCGAAGAAGGGTTCGATTTGACGAACTCTTTGACTGTTTTATGCACTCCGTTTCTTAGAAATAATATTCTAAATCATCAAGCCTTATCATTCCAAACAAAACTTTCGAAAAATGTGGACCGTGACTCGGTTTTTTTAGCACGTACTAAAAACTTCCCTTTTTGGGTTTCCGAAGAAGGGTTCGATTTGACGAACTCTTTGACTGTTTTATGCACTCCGTTTCTTAGAAATAATATTCTAAATCATCAAGCCTTATCATTCCTCACAAAACTTTCGAAAAATGTGGACCGTGACTCGGTTTTTTAGCACGTACTAAAAACTTCCCAGTTTGGGTTTCCGAAGAAGTGTTTGATTTAAAGTACTATTTAACTGTTTTATGCACTTCGTTTCTTAGAAATAATATTCTAAATCATCAAGCCTTATCATTCCTCACAAAACTGTCGAAAAATGTCGACCGTGACTCGGTTTTTTTAGCACGTACTAACAACTTCCCTGTTTGGGTTTCCGAAGAAGGGTTCGATTTAACGAACTCTTTTACTGTTTTATGCACTCCGTTGCTTAGAAATAATATTCTAAATAATCAAGCCTTATCATTCCTCACAAAACTTTCGAAAAATGTCGACCGTGACTCGGTTTTTTTAGCACGTACTAACAACTTCCCTGTTTGGGTTTCCGAAGAAGGGTTCGATTTGAAGAACTCTTTTACTGTTTTATGCACTCCGTTTCTTAGAAATAATATTCTAAATCATCAAGCCTTATCATTCCTCACAAAAATTTCAAAAAATGTGGACCGTGACTCGGTTTTTTTAGCACGTACTAAAAACTTCCCTGTTCGGGTTTCCGAAGAAGGGTTCGATTTGACGAACTCTTTTACTGTTTTATGCACTCCGTTTCTTAGAAATAATATTCTAAATCATCAAGCCTTATCATTCCAAACAAAACTTTCGATAAATATGGACCGTGACTCAGTTTTTTTAGCACGTACTAAAAACTTCCCTGTTCGGTTTTCCGAAGAAGGGTTCGATTTGACGAACTCTTTGACTGTTTTATGCACTCCGTTTCTTAGAAATAATATTCTAAATAATCAAGCCTTATCATTCCTCACAAAACTTTCGAAAAATGTCGACCGTGACACGGTATTTTTAGCATGTACTAACAACTTCCCTGTTTGGGTTTCCGAAGAAGGGTTCGATTTGACGAACTCTTTTACTGTTTTATGCACTCCGTTTCTTAGAAATAATATTCTAAATCATCAAGCCTTATCATTCCTCACAAAACTATCGAAAAATGTCGACCGTGACACGGCTTTTTTAGCACGTACTAACAACTTCCCTGTTCGGTTTTCCGAAGAAGGGTTCGATTTGACGAACTCTTTTACTGTTTTATGCACTCCGTTTCTTAGAAATAATATTCTAAATCATCAAGCCTTATCATTCCTCACAAAACTTTCGAAAAATGTCGACCGTGACTCGGTTTTTTTAGCACGTACTAAAAACTTCCCTGATTGGGTTTCCGAAGAAGGGTTCGGTTTGACGAACTGTTTCACTGTTTTATGCACTCCGTTTCTTAGAAATAATATTCTAAATCATCAAGCCTTATCATTCCTCACAAAACTTTCGAAAAATGTCGACCCTGACACGGTTTTTTTAGCACGTACTAACAACTTCCCTGTTTGGGTTTCCGAAGAAGGGTTCGATTTGACGAACTCTTTTACTGTTTTATGCACTCCGTTTCTTAGATATAATATTCTAAATCATCAAGCCTTATCATTCCTCACAAAACTGTCGAAAAATGTCGACCGTGACTCGGTTTTTTTAGCACGTACTAAGAACTACCCTGTTCGGGTTTCCGAAGAAGGGTTCGATTTAACGAACTCTTTTACTGTTTTATGCACTCCGTTTCTTCGATATAATATTCTAAATCATCAAGCCTTATCATTCCTCACAAAACTGTCGAAAAATGTCGACCGTGACTCGGTTTTTTTAGCACGTACTAAGAACTACCCTGTTCGGGTTTCCGAAGAAGGGTTCGATTTAACGAACTCTTTTACTGTTTTATGCACTCCGTTTCTTCGATATAATATTCTAAATCATCAAGCCTTATCATTCCTCACAAAACTTTCGAAAAATGTCGACCGTGACTCGGTTTTTTTAGCACGTACTAAGAACTTCCCTGTTCGGGTTTCCGAAGAAGGGTTCGATTTGACGAACTCTTTTACTGTTTTATGCACTCCGTTTCTTAGATATAATATTCTAAATCATCAAGCCTTATCATTCCTCACAAAACTGTCGAAAAATGTCGACCGTGACTCGGTTTTTTTAGCACGTACTAAGAACTACCCTGTTCGGGTTTCCGAAGAAGGGTTCGATTTAACGAACTCTTTTACTGTTTTATGCACTCCGTTTCTTCGATATAATATTCTAAATCATCAAGCCTTATCATTCCTCACAAAACTGTCGAAAAATGTCGACCGTGACTCGGTTTTTTTAGCACGTACTAAGAACTACCCTGTTCGGGTTTCCGAAGAAGGGTTCGATTTAACGAACTCTTTTACTGTTTTATGCACTCCGTTTCTTCGATATAATATTCTAAATCATCAAGCCTTATCATTCCTCACAAAACTGTCGAAAAATGTCGACCGTGACTCGGTTTTTTTAGCACGTACTAAGAACTACCCTGTTCGGGTTTCCGAAGAAGGGTTCGATTTAACGAACTCTTTTACTGTTTTATGCACTCCGTTTCTTCGATATAATATTCTAAATCATCAAGCCTTATCATTCCTCACAAAACTGTCGAAAAATGTCGACCGTGACTCGGTTTTTTTAGCACGTACTAAGAACTACCCTGTTCGGGTTTCCGAAGAAGGGTTCGATTTAACGAACTCTTTTACTGTTTTATGCACTCCGTTTCTTCGATATAATATTCTAAATCATCAAGCCTTATCATTCCTCACAAAACTGTCGAAAAATGTCGACCGTGACTCGGTTTTTTTAGCACGTACTAAGAACTACCCTGTTCGGGTTTCCGAAGAAGGGTTCGATTTAACGAACTCTTTTACTGTTTTATGCACTCCGTTTCTTCGATATAATATTCTAAATCATCAAGCCTTATCATTCCTCACAAAACTGTCGAAAAATGTCGACCGTGACTCGGTTTTTTTAGCACGTACTAAGAACTACCCTGTTCGGGTTTCCGAAGAAGGGTTCGATTTAACGAACTCTTTTACTGTTTTATGCACTCCGTTTCTTCGATATAATATTCTAAATCATCAAGCCTTATCATTCCTCACAAAACTGTCGAAAAATGTCGACCGTGACTCGGTTTTTTTAGCACGTACTAAGAACTACCCTGTTCGGGTTTCCGAAGAAGGGTTCGATTTAACGAACTCTTTTACTGTTTTATGCACTCCGTTTCTTCGATATAATATTCTAAATCATCAAGCCTTATCATTCCTCACAAAACTGTCGAAAAATGTCGACCGTGACTCGGTTTTTTTAGCACGTACTAAGAACTACCCTGTTCGGGTTTCCGAAGAAGGGTTCGATTTAACGAACTCTTTTACTGTTTTATGCACTCCGTTTCTTCGATATAATATTCTAAATCATCAAGCCTTATCATTCCTCACAAAACTGTCGAAAAATGTCGACCGTGACTCGGTTTTTTTAGCACGTACTAAGAACTACCCTGTTCGGGTTTCCGAAGAAGGGTTCGATTTAACGAACTCTTTTACTGTTTTATGCACTCCGTTTCTTCGATATAATATTCTAAATCATCAAGCCTTATCATTCCTCACAAAACTGTCGAAAAATGTCGACCGTGACTCGGTTTTTTTAGCACGTACTAAGAACTACCCTGTTCGGGTTTCCGAAGAAGGGTTCGATTTAACGAACTCTTTTACTGTTTTATGCACTCCGTTTCTTCGATATAATATTCTAAATCATCAAGCCTTATCATTCCTCACAAAACTGTCGAAAAATGTCGACCGTGACTCGGTTTTTTTAGCACGTACTAAGAACTACCCTGTTCGGGTTTCCGAAGAAGGGTTCGATTTAACGAACTCTTTTACTGTTTTATGCACTCCGTTTCTTCGATATAATATTCTAAATCATCAAGCCTTATCATTCCTCACAAAACTGTCGAAAAATGTCGACCGTGACTCGGTTTTTTTAGCACGTACTAAGAACTACCCTGTTCGGGTTTCCGAAGAAGGGTTCGATTTAACGAACTCTTTTACTGTTTTATGCACTCCGTTTCTTCGATATAATATTCTAAATCATCAAGCCTTATCATTCCTCACAAAACTGTCGAAAAATGTCGACCGTGACTCGGTTTTTTTAGCACGTACTAAGAACTACCCTGTTCGGGTTTCCGAAGAAGGGTTCGATTTAACGAACTCTTTTACTGTTTTATGCACTCCGTTTCTTCGATATAATATTCTAAATCATCAAGCCTTATCATTCCTCACAAAACTGTCGAAAAATGTCGACCGTGACTCGGTTTTTTTAGCACGTACTAAGAACTACCCTGTTCGGGTTTCCGAAGAAGGGTTCGATTTAACGAACTCTTTTACTGTTTTATGCACTCCGTTTCTTCGATATAATATTCTAAATCATCAAGCCTTATCATTCCTCACAAAACTGTCGAAAAATGTCGACCGTGACTCGGTTTTTTTAGCACGTACTAAGAACTACCCTGTTCGGGTTTCCGAAGAAGGGTTCGATTTAACGAACTCTTTTACTGTTTTATGCACTCCGTTTCTTCGATATAATATTCTAAATCATCAAGCCTTATCATTCCTCACAAAACTGTCGAAAAATGTCGACCGTGACTCGGTTTTTTTAGCACGTACTAAGAACTACCCTGTTCGGGTTTCCGAAGAAGGGTTCGATTTAACGAACTCTTTTACTGTTTTATGCACTCCGTTTCTTCGATATAATATTCTAAATCATCAAGCCTTATCATTCCTCACAAAACTGTCGAAAAATGTCGACCGTGACTCGGTTTTTTTAGCACGTACTAAGAACTACCCTGTTCGGGTTTCCGAAGAAGGGTTCGATTTAACGAACTCTTTTACTGTTTTATGCACTCCGTTTCTTCGATATAATATTCTAAATCATCAAGCCTTATCATTCCTCACAAAACTGTCGAAAAATGTCGACCGTGACTCGGTTTTTTTAGCACGTACTAAGAACTACCCTGTTCGGGTTTCCGAAGAAGGGTTCGATTTAACGAACTCTTTTACTGTTTTATGCACTCCGTTTCTTCGATATAATATTCTAAATCATCAAGCCTTATCATTCCTCACAAAACTGTCGAAAAATGTCGACCGTGACTCGGTTTTTTTAGCACGTACTAAGAACTACCCTGTTCGGGTTTCCGAAGAAGGGTTCGATTTAACGAACTCTTTTACTGTTTTATGCACTCCGTTTCTTCGATATAATATTCTAAATCATCAAGCCTTATCATTCCTCACAAAACTGTCGAAAAATGTCGACCGTGACTCGGTTTTTTTAGCACGTACTAAGAACTACCCTGTTCGGGTTTCCGAAGAAGGGTTCGATTTAACGAACTCTTTTACTGTTTTATGCACTCCGTTTCTTCGATATAATATTCTAAATCATCAAGCCTTATCATTCCTCACAAAACTGTCGAAAAATGTCGACCGTGACTCGGTTTTTTTAGCACGTACTAAGAACTACCCTGTTCGGGTTTCCGAAGAAGGGTTCGATTTAACGAACTCTTTTACTGTTTTATGCACTCCGTTTCTTCGATATAATATTCTAAATCATCAAGCCTTATCATTCCTCACAAAACTTTCGAAAAATGTCGACCGTGACTCGGTTTTTTTAGCACGTACTAACAACTTCCCTGTTCGGGTTTCCGAAGAAGGGTTCGATTTAACGAACTCTTTTACTGTTTTATGCACTCCGTTTCTTAGAAATAATATTCTAAATCATCAAGCCTTATCATTCCTCACAAAACTTTCGAAAAATGTCGACCGTGACTCGGTTTTTTTAGCACGTACTAACAACTTCCCTGTTTGGGTTTCCGAAGAAGGGTTCGATTTGACGAACTCTTTGACTGTTTTATGCACTCCGTTTCTTAGAAATAATATTCTAAATCATCAAGCCTTATCATTCCAAACAAAACTTTCGAAAAATGTGGACCGTGACTCGGTTTTTTTAGCATGTACTAAAAACTTTCCTGTTCGGGTTTCCGAAGAAGGGTTCGATTTAACGAACTCTTTTACTGTTTTATGCACTCCGTTTCTTAGAAATAATATTCTAAATCATCAAGCCTTATCATTCCAAACAATACTTTCGAAAAATGTGGACCGTGACTCGGTTTTTTTAGCACGTACTAAAATTTTCCCTGTTCGATTTTCCGAAGAAGGGTTCGATTTGACGAACTCTTTTACTGTTTTATGCACTCCGTTTCTTAGAAATAATATTCTAAATCATCAAGCCTTATCATTCCTCACAAAACTTTCGAAAAATGTGGACCGTGACTCGGTTTTTTAGCACGTACTAAAAACTTCCCCGTTTGGGTTTTCGAAGAAGGGTTCGATTTAAAGTACTCTTTGACTGTTTTATGCACTCCGTTTCTTAGAAATAATATTCTAAATCATCAAGCCTTATCATTCCAAACAAAACTTTGGAAAAAAGTGGACCGTGACTCGGTTTTTTTAGAACGTACTAAAAACTTCCCTGTTCGGGTTTCCGAAGATGGGTTCGATTTGACGAACTCTTTTTTTAGAACGTACTAAAAACTTCCCTGTTCGGGTTTCCGAAGATGGGTTCGATTTGACGAACTCTTTTACTGTTTTATGCACTCCGTTTCTTAGAAATAATATTCTAAATCATCAAGCCTTATCATTCAACACAAAACTTTCGAAAAATGTCGACCGTGACACGGTTTTTTTAGCACGTACTAACAACTTCCCTGTTTGGGTTTTCGAAGAAGGGTTCGATTTGACGAACTCTTTGACTGTTTTATGCACTCCGTTTCTTAGAAATAATATTCTAAATCATCAAGCCTTATCATTCCTCACAAAACTTTCGAAAAATGTCGACCGTGACACGGTTTTTTTAGCACGTACTAACAACTTCCCTATTTGGGTTTCCGAAGAACGGTTCGGTTTGACGAACTCTTTTACTGTTTTATGCACTCCGTTTCTTAGATATAATATTCTAAATCATCAAGCCTTATCATTCCTCACAAAAATTTCGAAAAACGTCGACCGTGACTCGGTTTTTTAGCACGTACTAAAAACTTCCCTGTTTGGGTTTCCGAAGAAGGGTTCGATTTAAAGTACTCTTTGACTTTTTTATGCACTCCGTTTCTTTGAAATAATATACTAAATCATCAAGCCTTATCATTCCAAACAAAACTTTCGAAAAATGTGGACCGTGACTCGGTTTTTTTAGCACGTACTAAAAGTTTCCCTGTTCGGGTTTCCGAAGAAGGGTTCGATTTAACGAACACTTTTACTGTTTTATGCACTCCGTTTCTTAAAAATAATATTCTAAATCATCAAGCCTTATCATTCCAAACAAAACTTTCGAAAAAAGTTGACCGTGACTCGGTTTTTTTAGAACGTACTAAAAACTTCCCTCTTCGGGTTTCCAAAGCTGGGTTCGATTTGACGAACTCTTTTACTGTTTTATGCACTCCGTTTCTTAGAAATAATATTCTAAATCATCAAGCCTTATCATTCCTCACAAAACTTTCGAAAAATGTGGACCGTGACTCGGTTTTTTTAGCACGTACTAAAAACTTCCCTGTTCGGGTTTCCGAAGAAGGGTTCGGTTTGATGAACTGTTTGACTGTTTTATGCACTCCGTTTCTTAGAAATAATATTCTAAATCATCAAGCCTTATCATTCCTCACAAAACTTTCGAAAAATGTGGACCGTGACTCGGTTTTTTAGCACGTACTAAAAACTTCCCTGTTTGGGTTTCCGAAGAAGGGTTTGATTTAAAGTACTGTTTGACTGTTTTATGCACTCCGTTTCTTAGAAATAATATTCTAAATCATCAAGCCTTATCAT
>NW_019272529.1:0-23006 GCF_002738345.1 Cucurbita maxima | reverse complement strand
GAAATTTGGCAAATGAATGTTAAGATAGCCTTTCTAAATAGCAATCTTGAAGAGAGTATATATATGGCTAAACTAGAGGGGTTCATTGAACAGGACCACGAGCAAAGGGTTTGCAAGCTTAAAAGATTCATTTATGAGTTGAAGCAAGCATCTCGATCCTGGAATATAAAGTTTGATACTGCGATCAAATCTTATGGCTTTAAACAGAATGTTGACGAATCTTGTGTTTATAAAAGGATAGTCAACTCTATAGTAGCTTTTCTGGGGTTGTACATTGACGCTATCTTACTCATTAGAAATGATGTGGGATTTCTGACTAACATTAAGCATTTGCTAGCGACACAATTCCAAATGAAAGATATGGGAGAGGCTCAATTTGTTCTTGGAATCCAAATTGTTCGAAATCGCAAGAACAAAACACTAGCATTGTCTCAGGCATCGTACATCGACAAAATGTTGATTCGATATAAGATGCAGGACTCCAAGAAAGGATTCTTACCTTTCAGCCATGGAGTTCATTTATCGAAGGAACAAGGTTCTAAGACACCTCAAGAAGTTGAGGATATGAGACACATTCCCTATGCATCAGCAGTCGGTAGTCTGATGTATGCCATTCTATGTACCCAGCTCGACATATGCTATGCTGTGGGAATTGTCAGCAAATATCAGTCAAATCCGGGATGTGCTCATTGGACTGTCGTTAAGAATATCCTCAAGTATCTTAGGAGAACGAGGGCCTATATGCTAATGTACGGTGCTAAGGATCTGATCCTTACAGGGTACACTGACTCAGATTTTCAGACCGATGTAGATTCGAGAAAATCGACATCAGGATTTGTCTTCACTCTGAATGGAGGAGCAATAATATGGAGAAGCATAAAGCAAGGTTGCATTGTTGATTCCACCATGGAGGCTGAGTATGTTGCTGCTTGTGAAGCAGCGAAAGAATCTGTATGGCCTAGGAAGTTCTTAACAGATTTGGAAGTCGTTCCAAATATGCATCTTCCCGTCACTCTTTATTGTGATAACAGTGGAGCAGTTGCAAATTAAAAAAAAAACAAAGAAGCCATGAGCGAGTAAAACATATTGAGCGCAAATATCATCTCATAAGGGAGATTGTGCAACGAAGAGATGTGATCGTCACACAGATAGCTTCAGAGCACAACATTGCTGATCTATTTACAAAGCCCCTCACGGCAAAAGTGTTTGAAGGGCACCTAGTGAGTCTAGGACTACGAGTTATGTAATCTAGGGCAAGTGGGAGAAAAGGCATGAGTATGTGATGCCCTAGTTTATTGTATTTATGTCTTTCTCTCTACTGAACATTATAAAACCCCACTAGAGTTTTAGTCCAAGTGGGAGTTTGTTGGGTTTTATGTTCTAAAAATCACAGTATGTAAACAAAAACATATTCTATTTTTAATAAAGTTATTATTGTTGTTTATTCAGTAAAGATTGTTATTGAATAAAGTGAACTTTACGATTATTAATCTAAATCCAATAAACTAAGAACACTCTAACTATAGTATGATTACTTGAACTATATGTAGAGACATAAGAGTGGATCAAGTTCAAGTATATAGTCAAAATGATCTATAGTATGAGGATAAGGCTGAGTACCTTATCATGGGGACACTATGGATGCGGCCCAATTTTGTATATGACATAAACAATGTGATCACTAAATCGTACATGTGGAGGCATGTGAGTGAGGGTGTCCTATGCAATGAGTATTTTATAAGATCGGACCATGAAGAAAATCACTCACATTTTATAATGTCGTTTACTCTTGAGACTGATTTTCTTTTCATTCGATGGCCTAGTAATTCAATTTTAATCTTGAGCTAACCATGAACTCCTGTTTTTTCGGAATTATCCTTAGATTTTCATGGATGAGAGTGGCTCGAGTTTGCCGACTCAATAGGCCTCCCATTTCAGGGGTAAGACTGGGTGAATGGCTGGGGACGTGGGGTGCAAGATGAAATTTGCTCCTACCGACTTTTAGGGATAGAAGAGAGGTAGTTCTCTTAAGCACTAACTCCAGGTCTTGAAAAATGTCTTCAGGGACAAAACGGTAAATTGACCCAGCTCTAGTTACGAACAACCTGTGAAGGATCGACTTACTAATCATAGTTATATCAAATGGACAGAAATATATCTACAGTGAGGGGAGTGCAACTATTAGGCTATAGTGGAGTGTCATAGTAGTTAACGAATGTTGGTTAACAAGGTTAATGAGTTTAACCGGTTAATCTTGGATCGTTGGAGCCCATGATCTATAGGTCCATTAGGTCCCTTTGCTAGCTCATATCGAACTAAACCATAGAACAGTGTGACGAGTGAGTTCGAAGTGTTCGAATTCATATTAGAGAATATGCGCTACATATATACGATATATTTAACCGCATTTTTGTTTTATTTACGAATTAAACAAAAAGAGAGAATCTGATATATTTAAATAAGATTTAAATATCTTAATCAAATATGTGTCGGAATTGATTGGGATTGACATTTGAATTAATATTAAATATTAATTAAATAGTTTAATTAATCATTTAATATTACTTTAATTTGAAATTAATTATTCAAATTAATTGTTGAATCAAAATGAAGAAAGTCAAGCTGTTGACTTCATTTAATGGAAAGATCCATGTGTGAGTTAGTGGAATTTTGAGGTGTCAAATTTTGGTTTAACCAAACTTGCATGCTTGCCAAATAAACCCCACAAATTTTAGTGGAATTTTGAGTGTCAAAATTTGGTGAACTCAAACTTGCATGCTTGCCACATAATCCCAAACATTTAAGTGGAATTTTGAGTGTCAAAATTTGGCGATCTCAAATTTGCATGAACATGCAAACATGATTCTATAAATAGAGTGATCATGGTACATGGAAGTTTTCCCTTGGGAAAAAACCTTGAGAAAAACCTCTCACAAACTCTCTCTTCATATATACTAAATCCCTCCCAAGTTTAGTCACTCACCAGATTCCACAATCCTGTTCTAAGGCCGGAGAATAGAGGAGAAGACACTAGTGGTAGTTCGAAACCGGTTCGTGAGGAAAAAGAAACTTGAGCGACAAAAGGTTAGTATTCAAACTTATTGAGTTTTAATGCTTTTGAACATGCTAGCTAATTCACTATAATTGATGTACTTAGAGAGCCTATGATCCAAATTGCTTCCGCATGTGTTATATTAACACCATTAATTGTGATGCAATATGCCATGGTATGATGTGTGTATGATGAAATGTTATGTTAAAAGCATAGAACGTTATGTTAGGTCTCTTAAATTGTGTGTATACAGCATGATATGAATGACATGAAATTACGATAAATGGCATGAAATATAATCCCGTTATAATTATGTATGATTTGAGAACTGAAGAATTAGAAATGATATGATATGAATGATGAATGATATCTGAAACGATATGAAAAATGATATGATATGTACATAATGCTAGCGGGGTTGTATTAAAGGATAATGAAAATGGAAAAGTTTTGGGACCTCATGCATTATGTGTGCTCATGCATTTGGGGGATACCCCTATCCCATCACGAGGGTATGGTGCGTACATCCAATGGCAGAACAACTATCGTTATGCTTTGCATAGTGCTGCCGTGACGGTTACTAGTTCTAACAGGTGTCCGGCATAAGGGGCTCCCAGAGTATGCCCACCGGATAAGGAAATTGGCCCAGTGGTGTGCGAACTAGCTAGTGAGTCCATACTCGCACGTATGGGCTTTGTGTAGAGTATATGGTACACGTCCAAAGTTACTCGTTAGGACAGCGAATGGAATGAAAGATAAGTTCTATCATCTCATTGCATGTGATTGTTGCATTTAACCCCAATAGTGGGGTCACTTACTGAGTATTTCTTTAAATACTAAAGCCATGTGCTGTGTTTTAAGATAAATGCTATGTTTTATGAAATTTAAATAAATTCTTCTGCATTCAATGTTTATGGTACAGTATATAGTAGCAACCTTAAATTTCAGGTCGTTACATATACTTATTAGAGGGCCATAGACTAACCTTCGTATTAACTTAGTATATATAATAGTTCAAGCTCAACGCTAGCAGATATTGTCCTTTTTAGGCTTTCCCTTTTGAGCTTCCCCTCAAGGTTTTTAAAATGCGTCTACTAAGAATAGGAAAAGGTTTTCACACCCTTATCAAAAAAAAGGTTTTCACACCCTTATAAAGAATGTATTGTTTCCATCTCCAACGAATGTGAGATCTCATAATGCACCCTCCTTTGGGGCCCAGCATCCTCACTAGCACTCGTTCCTCTCTTCAATCGATGTAGGATCTCACAATCAACCCCCTTCAGGGCCCCACGTTCTGGCTGGCACTCGTTTCTCTCTCTAATCAAAGTGGGATCTCATAATCTATCCCCTTTCAGAATCTACCATCCTCGCTGACACTTGTTCCTCTCTCTAATCGAAATGGGATCTCACAATTCATCCCCTTCGGAGCCCAACATCCTCGCTAACACTCGTTCCTCTCTCCAATCGATGTGGGATCTCACAATCCACCCATCTTTGGGGCTCAACATTTTCACTGGCATACTGCCCGATGTCTTGCTCTGATACCATTTGTAACAGTCTAATTCTCTTTGGGCTTTCCCATTTGGGACCCCTCAAGTTTTTAAAACGTGTCTTCTAGGGAGAAGTTTTCACAACCTTATAAAGAATGTTTCGTTACCCTCTCCAATGAGTGTGGGATCTAACAATCCACTCTCCTTCAGTGTTCAGCATCCTCGCTAGCACTCTCTCCTCTCTCCAATATATGTGGGATCTCATAATTCATCCTCCTTCGGGGCCAACGATTGTGCAACTATAAGGGCCTTAGTACTATGGTTCTTGGTTCTTGGTTCTTATCCTTAGAACTTGAATCTTGATTCATGTTCCAGTCCTTGATGTTTGTCTTGTTCTTGGTACTTTCTAGGCTCTTGTTCTATTATTGTTTCTTTCTTCAAGGCACTCCTCCTAGAATTTACAGCACTAGCCATGTACCTGACAACATGTGTCCAAGGCTTCATGCTTTCCGAGTGACACTGCCTTAACCTACGTCCAATGCTTCATGTGTTCCAAGCGACGTAGTCTGAACCTGCATCTTAGGGCTTGTCGTTCGATATAGTCTTAAAACATATGCCCAAGGCTTCATGTGTTCCTAGCGGCATAGTTTGAAAACTTACGCTTAAGGCTTCATGCGTTCCAAGCAGCGTAGTCTAAGTCATGAGCATGTTGTACCATGGGAGGTCTTAGGAGGTTCTAGATTCTTGGCTAAGGTAACTTACTCTCTTCTTATTCCATCGTGGCTCTAGACTACTTCCCATGATAGACCATAATGGTCACGTGATCGGTACATATATGAACATGGCATCCTACAAATCTTTGGGTACCCATAACATGGTGCAAGGCATCTCATCTAGGTGAGGGAAACGTGAGGCCAAACATGATATCCTGCAAGGAAACATGGTGCAAGGCATCCCACCTAGAAGAGGAAAACTTGGGCCTCAGAAATCACCGCGTGGTGAGAGTTCATGTGTCACTCTGGACATGATTATAGTATTACCTAGCATTCTTGAGTTTTTGTGTCTGAGGACCTTGGTCCCTTATTCTTGATTGGTACCTAGCATTCTTCTTACTTTGTAATTGTAGAGCTTGTGTGATATTGTTCTTGGTTATTAACCATGTAAGTTTTTAGGGTTCTTAATTCCTTGAGGCATAAGTTGTAACATCCATTCATAATTATATGAACCCATTATAATAGCTAGCCTGAATTATTCTAGAAAATCATACATTCATAATGAATTCATCGAGAGTTCTAGAAGGGTCTTGAATCTTGAGATGTTTTCTTTAGGCGTTTCTTAGGTTTTATCTTGGTTTAGGTTCCAAGCGTGCTCTAATCAACTTCAACTCTTGAACATAGCTTCTTGTCCTTAGGAATAGTCCTTATAAAAAGTAGCAAGTTATTTGAAAGGCGTATGACCTTGAATTATCATAATAGTCCTGGGAGAATTTTGGTCATTTTACCTATAATTCTTGGATTTTCTACTTAACGAATTCCAATGGCTTTCAAACTTCACCACATCATCAAACGTAAATTACCTTAGGGGGCATTATGGTCATTTTACACTATTTCTTGGTTTACCTACTTATCCTTATCCAATGATCACCAAATTTCATATATAAACTCAACATGCTATAATATTCCCAGCATTAAAATTTCATAGGTAGCAAAGTTTCTTTAATAGGTTATTTTAACGTTACTTAAATTTCGAGTAATATGACCAGTTCAGGGTCTTAACTAACGGTTCTTTGAGTTTTTCTTTAATATATTCTTAAATCATACTTGGTTTAGTGTTCATATAAAAATCTAAGTGATTCCTTCAAGTATTTCTTAAGAAAAGTTTAAGGTGGCTACTTAACATGTAACGACCCGAAATTTTCTACTTAATTTAAGGTCGCTATTGTATACATATCCTAAACATTGGATGGGAAAGACTTCATTTAAATTCCATAAAACATATCATTTATCTTAAAACACAGCCATGAACTTACGTGTTTTGAAAATATCTTTAAAACGACACAATAAAAGACCTGAAATAAAATAAATAAGCGGTTAAGTTAAAAACATCTTATTCTAGCCTAAGTCTAAGAAAATAAATATCACTATCCTATGCATGTACTATGGTCTCGAGTTGCGATGTCGTCGTCAGTCGTACAGGAATGCCTTGCCTTAACTTGAAAAAAATATAGTAGCACATGGCTTGAGTATTTTAAGAAATACTCAGTATGTCATCCACTATTGAGGTTAAATGCAACAATCACATGCGAATGAGATGATGAAATCTATCTTTCAATCTGTCTTCCTACGGTGCTGTTCTAACGGATAATTTTGGACGTGTACCATATACTATACACACAACCCATATCGGGTATGGGCTCACCAGTCAGTTCGCACACCGTTGGGCCACCTTACTTGTCGGGCGAGCATACACTGGGACGCTCCCTAGGCCGAACACCCGGTTAGAACTAGTAACCGTCATAGCAACGCTATGAAAAACATAACGATCGTTGTCCTGCCATTGGATGTACGCGTCCGTACCCTCGTGATGGAATAGGGGTATCCCCCAATTCATGAGTACACATCATGCATGAGGTCCCAACATCTTTCCATTTTCATTATCATTTAATACAACCCCGCTAGCATTATGTACATATCATATCATTTTTCATATCGTTTCAGATATCGTTCATCATTCATATCATATCATTTCTCATTCTTCAGTTCTCAAATCATACATAATTCTAACGGGGTTATATTTCATGTCATTTATCGTGATTTCATGTCATTCATACATGTTGTATACACACAATTTAAGAGACCTAACATAACGTTCTATGCTTTTAACATAACATTTCATCATATACATATCATACCATGACATATTGGATCACAATGTATCATATCATATACAAGTCATAACGTAAACACTTCGTAGTCATATGTTCTCTAACTTATCATAGCCTTACCGTTCTTATACCTATCATAGTCATACCGTTATGTGAACATACCTTAGTCATATCATCACAAGAACGTATCCTAACGCTATTGTTCTATAAATCTATCACAAACTTATCCCTTTCTACCGGTAACCTAATCGTATTCTTTCATCAATCTCTCTTATCCATATCACTCTGGTATGTAACCTAACCTTAATGTTTCATGAACGTATTTTACTCCTATTGTTACATTTCATTTTGTGCATCCTTCTCGTATCCTATCTCAAACATATCATTAAACACATCGTACCATAATTATTATCATACAGTTCAAATATTATAACATATACATAACATATAAGAAGCATATCGATCCACAGACAATTCACACATATCAATATATATGACACGTGCAGAACCACGAGGCACGTGTCAACATCAAATATAACCATACCGAGAATAAGGTCACTTACCTGGCTAGCTTAAGTCGTTGTCACGAATATATCTTTAACGAAAGTTCGATTCCGTCCTTTGTAATCCGAGTCAACTTATATAAGCCCATGACATGAGTTTCAAGTTTGAACTCTACACACTTATTTCTCTAATTTACATTGGTCATTGTAAATTATATGACACGTCCTTTGTATTTTCTTTTCCCTCTATATTTAGTTTGTGGTTTTTAATTCTTTGATCTTATTTTCTTCCTATCGGTTGCATTTTAATTTTGTTCTCATATATTCCAAATTTCTACTAAATCTTGTTTCCAAATCATTTCTTATCTTAGTGTTCACAAATTTTGTTGACCATTCTATTTTTAATCTATTAATTTGGCTACGGATATAAATTTAATCTAATATATTTACTAGCATTCCTATAAATGATTGACATTGAGTTTCTAACTGAAAGCTAAACCATTTTAATAATTCCATGAAGATCTAACTTCCGTTCTTGAGCTTCTAGTATCCAAATTGTTTCAAATTTTCTTCCACAGACTCCTCTTATTGTGTCTAGTTTCTAGAACCATAAATTTTTTTCATGAGAACCAGCATGGAAGGAGGTTCAGATTTAGAAAAACAAAAGAAGAAGATGAAACGTATATTTCCACCATTTCTGTAACGACCCTAAATTTTCACACACTCATAGTCACTACTAACGTCTCATGCTTATCTATAATGCGGAAATATAACTCTTACATGAACATCATTTATAACGTAAACTTCAAAAACGCTTAAAACAACTTTTTCTCTGGAAAACACAGCCATGGTCTTACGTATGAGAACCTCCCCCGCTCACGCCCATCGCGTTTCGATCATGCCGCCCCGCATGCGTTAAATCCGATTTTGTGCGCATGGCATGTCGGGTGCGATCATACCAGCACTAATGCACCGGATCCCATCAGAACTCCGCAGTTAAGCGTGCTTGGGCGAGAGTAGTACTAAGTTGGGTGACCACTTGGGAAGTCCTCGTGTTGCACCCCTTTTTTTCTTTCAATTTCTCCCAGTTCTTTTCTTCCTTTGTCTACAAATGAGAACCTCCCCCGCTCACGCCCATCGCGTTTCGATCATGCCGCCCCGCATGCGTTATCTCCAATTTTGTGCGCATGGCATGTCGGGTGCGATCATGCCAGCACTAATAAACCTGTTCCCATCAGAACCTCGCAGTTAAGCGTGCTTGGGCGAGAGTAGTACTAAGTTGGGTGACCACTTGGGAAGTCCTCGTGTTGCACGCCTTTTTTTCTTTCAATTTCTCCCAGTTCTTTTCTTCCTTTCTCTATAAATGAGCCCCTCCCCCGCTCACGCCCATCGCGTTTCGATCATGCCGCCCCGCATGCGTTAAATCCGATTTTGTGCGCATGACGTCGGGTGCGATCATACCAGCACTAATGCACCGGATCCCATCAGAACTCCGCAGATAAGCGTGCTTGGGCGAGAGTAGTACTAAGTTGGGTGACCACTTGGGAAGTCCTCGTGTTGCACCCCTTTTTTTCTTTCAATTTCTCCGAGTTCTTTTCTTCCTTTCTCTACAAATGAGAACCTCCCCCGCTCACGCCCATCGCGTTTCGATCATGCCGCCCCGCATGCGTTAAATCCGATTTTGTGCGCATGGCATGTCGGGTGCGATCATACCAGCACTAAAGCACCGGATCCCATTAGAACTCTGCAGTTAAGCGTGCTTGGGCGAGAGTAGTACTAAGTTGGGTGACCACTTGGGAAGTCCTCGTGTTGCACCCCTTTTTTTCTTTCAATTTCTCCCAGTTCTTTTCTTCCTTTCTCTACAAATGAGAACCTCCCCCGCTCATGCCCATCGCGTTTCGATCATGCCGCCCCGCATGCGTTAAATCGGATTTCGTGTGCATGGCATGTCGTGTGCTATTATACTAGCACCAATGCACCGTATCTCATCAGATCGGATTTCGTGTGCATGGCATGTCGTGTGCTATTATACTAGCACCAATGCACCGTATCTCATCAGAACTCTGCAGTTAAGCGTGCTTGGGCGAGAGTAGTACTAAGTTGGGTGACCACTTGGGAATTCCTTGTGTTGCACCCCTTTTTTTCTTTCAATTTCTCCCAGTTCTTTTCTTCCTTTCTCTACAAATGAGAACCTCCCCCGCTCACGCCCATCGCGTTTCGATCATGCCGCCCCGCATGCGTTAAATCCGATTTTGTGCGCATGACGTCGGGTGCGATCATACCAGCACTAATGCACCGGATCCCATCAGAACTCCGCATTTAAGCGTGCTTGGGCGAGAGTAGTACTTAGTTGGGTGACCACTTGGGAAGTCCTCGTGTTGCACCTCTTTTTTTCTTTCAATTTCTCCCAGTTCTTTTCTTCCTTTGTCTACAAATGAGAACCTCCCCCGCTCACGCCCATCGTGTTTCGATCATGCCGCCCCGCATGCGTTAAATCCGATTTTGTGCGCATGGCATGTCGGGTGCGATCATACCAGCACTAATGCACCGGATCCCATCAGAACTCTGCAGGTAAGCGAGCTTGGGCGAGAGTAGTACTAAGTTGGGTGACCACTTGGGAAGTCCTCGTGTTGCACCTCTTTTTTTGCTTGGGCGAGAGTAGTACTAAGTTGGGTGACCACTTGGGAAGTCCTCGTGTTGCACCTCTTTTTTTCTTTCCATTTCTCCCAGTTCTTTTCTTCCTTTGTCTACAAATGAGAACCTCCCCCGCTCACGCTCATCGCGTTTCGATCATGACGCCCCGCATGCGTTAAATCCGATTTTGTGCGCATGGCATATCGGGTGCGATCATACCAGCACTAATGCACCGGATCCCATCAGAACTCCGCATTTAAGCGTGCTTGGGCGAGAGTAGTACTAAGTTGGGTGACCACTTGGGAAGTCCTCGTGTTGCACCCCTTTTTTTCTTTCAATTTCTCCGAGTTCTTTTCTTCCTTTCTCTACAAATGAGAACCTCCCCCGCTCACGCTCATCGCGTTTCGATCATGCCGCCCCGCATGCGTTAAATCCGATTTTGTGCGCATTGCATATCGGGTTGATCATACCAGCACTAATGCACCGGATCCCATCAGAACTCCGCAGTTAAGCGTCCTTGGGCGTGAGTAGTACCAAGTTGGGTGACCACTTGGGAAGTCCTCGTGTTGCACCCCTTTTTTTCTTTCAATTTATCCCAGTTCTTTTCTTCCTTTCTCTACAAATGAGAACCTCCCCCGCTCACGCCCATCGCGTTTCGATCATGCCGCCCCGCATGCGTTAAATCCGATCTTGTGCGCATGGCATGCCGGGTGCGATCATACCAGCACTAATGCACCGGATCTCATCAGAACTCCGCATTTAAGCGTGCTTGGGCGAGAGTAGTACTAAGTTGGGTGACCACTTGGGAAGTCCTCGTGTTGCACCCCTTTTTTTCTTTCAATTTCTCCGAGTTCTTTTCTTCCTTTCTCTACAAATGAGAACCTCCCCCGCTCACGCCCATCGCGTTTCGATCATGCCGCCCCGCATGCGTTAAATCCGATTTTGTGCGCATGACATGTCGGGTGCGATCATACCAGAACTAATGCACTGGATCCCATCAGAACTCCGCATTTAAGCGTGCTTGGGCGAGAGTAGTACTTAGTTGGGTGACCACTTGGGAAGTCCTCGTGTTGCACCTCTTTTTTTCTTTCAATTTCTCCCAGTTCTTTTCTTCCTTTGTCTACAAATGAGAACCTCCCCCGCTCACGCCCATCGCGTTTCGATCATGCCGCCCCGCATGCGTTAAATCCGATTTTGTGCGCATGGCATGTCGGGTGCGATCATACCAGCACTAATGCACCGGATCCCATCAGAACTCTGCAGTTAAGCGAGCTTGGGCGAGATTAGTACTAAGTTGGGTGACCACTTGGGAAGTCCTCGTGTTGCACCTCTTTTTTTCTTTTAATTTCTCCCAGTTCTTTTCTTCCTTTGTCTACAAATGAGAACCTCCCCCGCTCACGCTCATCGCGTTTCGATCATGACGCCCCGCATGCGTTAAATCCGATTTTGTGCGCATGGCATATCGGGTGCGATCATACCAGCACTAATGCACCGGATCCCATCAGAACTCCGCATTTAAGCGTGCTTGGGCGAGAGTAGTACTAAGTTGGGTGACCACTTGGGAAGTCCTCGTGTTGCACCCGTTTTTTTCTTTCAATTTCTCCGAGTTCTTTTCTTCCTTTCTCTACAAATGAGAACCTCCCCCGCTCACGCTCATCGCGTTTCGATCATGCCGCCCCGCATGCGTTAAATCCGATTTTGTGCGCATGGCATATCGGGTGCGATCATACCAGCACTAATGCACCGGATCCCATCAGAACTCCGCAGTTAAGCGTCCTTGGGCGTGAGTAGTACTAAGTTGGGTGACCACTTGGGAAGTCCTCGTGTTGCACCCCTTTTTTTCTTTCAATTTATCCCAGTTCTTTTCTTCCTTTCTCTACAAATGAGAACCTCCCCCGCTCACGCCCATCGCGTTTCGATCATGCCGCCCCGCATGCGTTAAATCCGATTTTGTGCGCATGGCATGCCGGGTGCGATCATACCAGCACTAATGCACCGGATCCCATCAGAACTCCGCATTTAAGCGTGCTTGGGCGAGGGTAGTACTAAGTTGGGTGACCACTTGGGAAGTCCTCGTGTTGCACCCCTTTTTTTCTTTCAATTTCTCCGAGTTCTTTTCTTCCTTTCTCTACAAATGAGAACCTCCCCCGCTCACGCCCATCGCGTTTCGATCATGCCGCCCCGCATGCGTTAAATCCGATTTTGTGCGCATGGCATGTCGGGTGCGATCATACCAGCACTAATGCACCGGATCCCATCAGAACTCTGCAGTTAAGCTTGCTTGGGTGAGAGTAGTACTAAGTTGGGTGACCACTTGGGAAGTCCTCGTGTTGCACCCCTTTTCTTCATTCAATTTCTCCCAGTTCTTTTCTTCCTTTCTCTACAAATGAGAACCTCCCCCGCTCACGCCCATCGCGTTTCGATCATGCCGCCCCGCATGCGTTAAATCCGATTTTGTGCGCATGGCATGTCGGGTGCGATCATACCAGCACTAATGCACTCTCCATCAGAACTCCGCAGTTAAGCGTGCTTGGGCGAGAGTAGTACTAAGTCGGCTGACCACTTGGGAAGTCCTCGTGTTGCACCCATTTTTTTCTTTCAATTTCTCCGAGTTCTTTTCTTCCTTTCTCTACAAATGAGAACCTCCCCCGCTCACGCCCATCGCGTTTCGATCATGCCGCCCCGCATGCGTTAAATCCGATTTTGTGCGCATGGCATGTCGGGTGCGATCATACCAGCACTAATGCACCGGATCCCATCAGAACTCCGCAGTCAAGCGTGGTTGGGCGAGAGTAGTACTAAGTTGGGTGACCACTTGGGAAGTCCTCGTGTTGCACCCCTTTTTTTCTTTCAATTTCTCCCAGTTCTTTTCTTCCTTTCTCTACAAATGAGAACCTCCCCCGCTCACGCCCATCGCGTTTCGATCATGCCGCCCCGCATGCGTTAAATCCGATTTTGTGCGCATGGCATGTCGGGTGCGATCATACCAGCACTAATGCACCGGATCCCATCAGAATTTCGCGGTTAAGCGTGTGGCCACTTGGGAAGGTAAGCTAATATATGGATAAAGCAATTCTTATAGTAGCAAGCTAGCCCCTTATCTGCGTGGAGGAAAAATGGGACTATTCTAAGGGGCTGGGCTGGAGTGGACAGTACTCCTTGGCCTTTTACTAGTTAGTCCCCCCGGTAAAGCCCCCACCCCTGACGACCTATTCTATACCAGCTTCTTCTATAGATGAGATAACTGGAGCAGATTTAATAGCAAGGGATATTGACCCAGCAGCTTGTTGCGCAAAAGAATATGTTTCAAAACAAAGAAGCTCCATTCTTCGTTAGAGTGGTTCTTCGACTGTTCACCTACTAAATAAATGATCATCTTCTTCATCGCTACGCTACGGGGGAGCATTGCTACGGGGGAGCATTGTCCGAGTGAATAAGCAGGGCAAAGCTTGATTTTCGAGGCTGGGCTGACATCACATACACAAGTGCTCTCTAAACCGTGCAATAAGGGCAGGCAGATCGGATCGAAGGGTTGTCCATTGGGATTGGGCATGGACAATCATGACAAGTTAATTGTAAAATAACATAAAAATAAAATAATAAACAATCAAACAAATAAGGGACTATTATATTTTTTAGTAGAATTGCACATGCCAAATGAATTAAAAAAAAAGAAAGAAAGGATTTTGACTAAATTCACTTCCTAACTATGTATAAACACAATATTAAGAAGTAAAATTCTATATTGTTTTTTTTAAGATCTAAATATGATCTTTAGTAATAAAATGAGAACAAAGTCAAAAGGCCAAGGAGGGTGGAAATGACAATCAACAAATAAATGGAAAGATTGAAAAATATATAAATAATTAATCAATTCTAGGCATGAACTAAATGACCTTAATTAAAGTAAATTAAAAGTCTTAAAATACATTAATGAAATACAATAACTCTAAATTGTAATCCACCCAAAATTCAAAACATGAAACTTCATTTCTCTTCAATGTGGCATGAACTGAAATATCTTTTGATAATTTCAACAATATTTTCTTCAAATCTTCATTGAAGCATATTGTATGATTGATGTCTCTTGGTTCATATCACAAAGCAACTACCTTTTGTTTTGTTGATTGCTAGTAGATCGCACTGCCTGAGAGGAAGTAAATCACCCCACTGGTGCTCTTACGATCATCAACGTCACCGGTCATGTCACTATCGCTGTAGCCAACAAGCTCAAGCTTCTCCTTTCCTCTCCTGGTGCAGTATCTCACACCCCAGCCTCTGGTTCCAGCCACATAGTGCAGGATGCGCTTGACAACCACAAGAGGCTCCTCCCTAGGTTCTTCCATGAATCTACTTACGTATCCAACTAAGTAAGCAAGGTCAGGACGTGTGTTTATCAGATAGCGCAGGCTTTTGACAATGTTGCGGTAATTGGTGGCATTAATTGCCGTCATAGTGCCGGCCTTCCTTAGTTGGAGTCGGGCCCTCCATTGGAGTCTTTATAGGGTTACTGTCCACAAGCCCAGTTGTGTCCAACAGCTTCTTCGCATATGCACTTTAGCAGATGGTGATGCCGGTAGTACCCTGTTGCACTTCGATGTCGAGGTAGTAGCTGAGCATGCCAAGATCGCTCATCTTGAAGTTCTTTGACATCTCCCTCTTGAATCTTCCGAGGACTTCCATGTCGCCTCCAGTGATTATGAGGTCATCGACGTACACTGATAAGATAAGGAACCACTACAAGGGGAGTAAGATTCGGATTACCTTGTTGATCGAATATCTCAAGGCAAGAACATTGTTTGAAATTCAAATCACTCCACAAGCAAAATCGATCATGTCTAGCTTGAATGATTCTTGTTGATCAAATATCTCAAGGCAAGAACACTTGCTTGAGATTCGAATCACTCCACAAGCAAGATTAATCATGTCGAGCTTGAATGATTCTACATGCAACCTAAACTACATAGAATTGCAAAGAAACTTAGCCATTGGCTAAAGAAGAGGACAAATGCTTCTTTTTCTATATTTTCCAAGTCTCTTACCAATACAATATACATGGCTTTATATAGCCTAAAAAATGAAACTATTAAAGGCACTCCAAGAGTTGTAACCTTCATACTTTATGGCCATAATTAGCCATTATGTAAATGTAACCTAAAGTAAATAAAATGTCTTAAAATACAATAACTCTAAATTGTAACCCACCCAAAATTTATAACAATCAAACTTCATTCTTCTTCAATGTGGCATGAATTAAAACATCTTTTGATAATTTTGACAACATTTTCTTCACATCTTCATTGAAGTATATTGTATGATTGATGTTTTTTGGTTTATATCATACACTCTCACGATTAGTCGCTACTCGTCGTGGCCGGGCGTGTACATGTCATGCTCAGAGGCACAGCGCTTGAACTTTAGCGATAATAGGGTACTGTCGAGCTTCGTGTTTCAGGCTCGTGGTGCATGCCGAAGCCCATAGAGTGCCTTGTGCAGGCACAATACCTTGTCAGGGTTGTCGTTGTCCAGGAAGTTCGGTGGTTGTTGAACATAGTCAGTCTCCTTCAGCTCTCCGTTTAGGAACGCGGGTTTCACGTCGATGAGGTGGACTTCTCAGGAATGATGTGCCGCGATTGCCAGCAATAGGTGGGTAGATTCCAGCTTTGTCACTGGTGCGAATACCTCCTCAAAATCCACTCCTTGCTTCTAGACGTAGCCCTTCACCACCAGACTGACCTTGAGTTTCACAACTTCTCCCTTTTCGTTCGCATCAGTCTGAAGACCCATTTGAGCCCTATGACTTGGTGTCCCAGTGACATATCCTCTAGACTTTATGTCTGGTTCTCGGTGATGAATTTCATCTCCTTCTGCATTGCCTTCAGCTGGCACGGGTTCCTTTCTGCTTCAGCGAAGGAGTTCGGTTCATCTGCGTTGATGACATGCAGTTCGGCCACCTCTTGTTCCAGTTTGCGTGCTGCTAGTCTAGGGGGTTCACCTCCTCCCACTAGGTCGTCCATCCTCCAGTACCTGGCTACCAGATCTTCATCGTGATCGACATCCAGCGTCGAATCCACAGTCCGTGGTGTTGCAAATTCCACTGGTTCAAGGGGTGCAACTGCTGGCGGCTGTGACGGTTCCTAATGTTGTGCTCCTCCTTCTTCTGGCTCGATGACGAGGTACTCCACCGTGAATTGATTTGGGTTGTGGGCTGTCTCGATCACGTCGTTCCACTGCCTGAAGGTGCTTTCGTCGAAGATGACATTACGAGACACGTGGGCTCACCCCCCGCAGGATCATAGAGTCTGTACGCCTTGCTCCCAGGTTTGTAGCCGATGAAGACGACCTTCAACCCCTTTGGATCGAGCTTGACAAGGTTGGAACGCGCTACCTTCATGTATGCGACACATCCGAACACTCGAAAATGATGTACCACTGGCTTTCTATTGTACCAGGCCTCATGTGGCATCTTCCCGTCTAGGCTTCACATTAGCGACCGATTGAGAAGATAGACAGTCGTCATTACCGCCTCTCCCCAGAATCTTTCAGGCATCCCAGCCGTCATCAGCAAAGATCTTGTTGTTTTGCTAGAGGGAGTAGGGCATTGTTAGTCGCTGCTGCATGCCGAGCTCGTCGCAGTAGTTACTGAAGCTCGCTGAGGTGAATTCTCTACCTCAGTCCGTGCGTAGCATTCACATCTTCTTCCCACATTCGGCCTCCGCTAACGCTCGAATGCGCTTAATCGCCTATGTCGCCCCACTTTTCACTTACAGGAGGATCATCCATATGAAGCGGCTTCTGTCATCGACTAGCAGGAGGAAGAGGGTCTTGCTGCCTAGGGCCGCCGGCTTGATGGGCCTGCAAATATCGCCGTGCACAAGCTCCAACAGCTCACCAGCACAGTAAGATGTCCGAGATGTCTTTATATAGCCTCAAAATGGAACTATTAAAGGCATTCCAAGAGTTGTAATATTCATACTTAATGAGCATAATTAACCATTGTGTAATTGTAACCTATAGTAAATAAAAAGTCTTAAAATACATAAATGAAATACAATAACTCTAAATTGTAATCTACTCAAAATTTATAACATAAAACTTCATTATTCTTCAATGTGGCATGAATTGAAATATCTTTTGATAATTTCAACAATATTTTCTTCACATCTTCATTGAAGCATCTTGGATGATTGATGTCTCTTGGTTCATATCACTCGGTCATATGGTTTGTTGCCCCTGTGTCGAGGACCCATCGTCGGTGCTCTTGGTGATGCTGTTGCCCCTGTGTTGAGGACCCGAGAGTGGTTATGCTGTTGGTGAGCCTGCAGCTGCTCGATGTTTGATTCCCACACTCGCTGCATACCAACCGAACGAGATTTGATTCCCTCCCAAGTCGATTGCGCGGCGATGGGGCTGAACCGTGGCTTCTGGGCTGGATTGAGGTTTGGGCAGAAGGTAGAGGCCGAGGGGAAAGAAGTCGGGCTAGCTCTCTCAGATTTTGGGTTCGGGTTGACCCGGATCTGTGGATCTTGTCTTCCTTACCAGCGACGTTGTTGACTTCTAGCAATAGTGAGGAAAACGTCGACGTGTAAAAATCGGCTGAAGGAAAACTTCTTCGAGGAAAAAAATAACGAAAAAAGAAAGGGAGAGAAATATTTGCTGAAGAACCGATGGTTATTATTTGATTTAGTTTCACGTATTTCAATAACAAACCTATCCTAGATTTAGCAGTAGTGGCATAAACCTTGCGCCCAAAAAATTGGTCAAAATGGCCAGCAAAAAATATGCTCTTCCATTAAACGGGGGGCGTTAATTCAGATGTTCAAAAGTAAAAAACAACTAACGAAATTTAAGGAATAAAAACATAGCTATTATCTAACAGGCGTTTTCGTTGCTAATATCGGTCCTCTTTCTTCCTTTTCCTCTTTATTTATCTTCTTTCTTTCTTTCCTCGAAGTTTAGTAGCCTAAAAGTTCCTAAAACCATAGATCTAAGAATGTTTACAATTTTTTGACCTCGGTTACCGACGATGGCGCTTACGAAAAAGTACAAAACATACCTTGAGTTATTGTGCTTTCGTTAGGGATTATTCTCATGGTGGTAACTGAGCGTTTGACGTCGATTTTCTGGTGGTTTTGGACTCGTCGAAGAAATTGAAAACTCGCCGAAGTTATCTGAAATCTCTCTCTCGCTCTCGTATTTTCTTTCTTTTCTCTGTTTGCAGGTATTTTGATCGATTCTGGCAGTTGTGGGTTGAAGGTTGAGTGAGGTGTGGCTATCATTTCGCGTGGGGTCCACGAAACTCGGCGGTCGCTAGAAAACTCACGAGTTTTCCAACGATTGAGTTTCTCTTTTTTTTTTTTTTTTCTTTTTCTTGGGTCGTTATAGTGCGAGTATCAATCGTCTTTGCCAATAAATAGTTTAGAAGATAAACTGCATGACATATTTGTTGGAAATAAACTTAAATGAAAGAGAGAGAGAAAAAAAAAACAGTTTTTAAATTGAGTAAAAAAGCTATACTTATTTTAGGAAATGAGTAGTATATGGGTGAGAAAACATGTAAAGAAAACGTGGGATAGTTATGGCAAGAAAACTTGTAAATAGGCTTTACTTATCATTGTAATATTAGAGCAAGTAGAGCAAGAGTCATAATAGAGCAAAAAGAAGCAAAAAGAGAAAAAGAAGAAAGAGTTAAAGTTCTGTGAAATCGAAAAAGGCTTTTGAGAAGTCTGTCTCCTTGTCTCTCCCCTCTCGACACCCCCTTCAAAGTTTTCTAAACGGGTTAGTTTCAGAGTGAATGTCCATTTTCTACAAGTCGGTATCAGAGCGGCTTTTATTTTCTAAAAATTGGTATTAGAGCAAATTTTATTTCAACAAATTGATATCAGAGCTGATGGCGAACATGATGGGACAAATGCTGCTACCACGATTGAAGGAGGAAAGTTTTCTACATCTAAGTAATTCCAAAGCTCATCTTCCATTAAAGACACTTATATCATTTACCAATCAATTTAAGTATACATGTTTTAAACTTTTATGGTCTAACTCAATTTTTTTTTCTTACTGATACTTTAATTTCATCTTTACCTAAATCAAAGTTATAGAATTTTCTTTCAGACACTACCACTTTTAATATCTATAGTATACTATAAGATATTGACATCTATCAAGCTTCTTAGGTCATTTAATTCCATTTGAAACTACTTACTCTATACATTGGTACATTCATTCTCATCTCTATGTTCATAAGACTGTGTAGTTTATCTATGTTTAAGACGTCTAACTAAAACATATGATCTTGCTTAGCAAAATCATTTTCACGCATACACTAACATTTAGTAGCTTAAAACTATAACTACTCATTCACAGCAACAATCTCAGTAAATCTAAACATCATCAACATAACAATTTACATTCACATTCCATGCAAGGTAAAACATAACGTATTCTAAATTATAATAAATATAGAATTAACCTAACATGAATGCAGTAAATTATAATACAATCAATAGAGTAAAAGTCCAATTATGAGTTATATTTTATAATTACCAAATAATAACAACATGTCATTTTCTTATCTTACGCAAGACATACCTGGCGGAGACGGGGCACCGACGGTGGGACCATGGAACATGCCAAGCCAACATCGTAAGCTAGTCTACAAGATCTATAACCTAGGGCTCTGATACCAACTATAACGATCAAAAAATTTCTACTAATTTAAGGTCGCTACTATATACGTACAATAAACATTGAATGCGGAAGCCTTCATTTAAATTCTATAAAACATAACGTTTAACTTAAAACACAGCCATGGACTTACGTGTTTCGAAAACATCTTTAAAATGACACAACAAAAGACCCAAAATAAAATAAATAAGCGTTTTAAGTTTAAAACATCCTATTCTAGCCTAAGTCTAAGAAAATAAATACCATTATCCTATGCAGGTGCCATGATCTCGAGTTGCGATGCCATCGTTAGCCGTACAAAAATGCCATGCCTTAACCTGAAAAATGTAGTAGCACATGACTTGAGTATTTAAAGAAACACTCAGTAAGTGACCTCACTATTGGGGTTAAATATAACAATCAAATGCAATGAAATGATGGGACCTATCTTTCGTTTCGTTTCGTTTCATTTTCCCTACGGTGTTGTCCTAACGGGTAATCGTGGACGTGTACTATATACTCTACACACGGCCCATACCAAGCTAGTTCGCACACCGCTGGGCCACTTTCCTTATCTTGTGGGCATACTCTGGGAGCCCCTTATGCTGGACCTGTTAAAACTAGTAACCGTCACGGCAGCGCTATGCAAAGCATAACAATCGTTGTCCTGCCATTGGATGTACGCGTCCGTACCCTCGTGATGGGATAAGGGTATCCCCCAAATGCATGAACACACATAATGCATGAGGTCCCCACTACTTATACAATTTCATTATCCTTTAATACAACCCCGCTAGCATTAAGTACATATCATATCATTTTCATATCGTTTCAGATATCGTTCATCATTCATATCATATCGTTTCAGATATCGTTCATCATTCATATCATATCGTTTCTCATTCTTCCGTTCTCAAATCATACATAATTCTAACGGGGTTATATTTCATGTCATTTATCGTAATTTCATATCATTCATATCATGCTGTATACACACAATTTAAGAGACCTAACATAACGTTCTATGCTTTTAACATAACATTTCATCATATACACATCATACCTTGAGATATTGCATCACAATGTATCATATCATAAATAAGTAATAACGTAAACACTTCATAGTCATATCCTTCTCTAACTTATCATAGCCTTAACGTTCTTATGCCTATCACAGTCATATCATTACATGAACGTACCTTAGTCATATCATCACAAGAACTTAACATAACGCTATCGTTCTATCAATCTATCACAAACCTATCCCTTTCTACCCGTAACCTAACCGTATTCTTCCATCAATCTCTCTTATCCATATCACTCCGGTATGTAACCTAGCATTAACGTTTCGTGAACGTATTTTACTCCTATCGTTACATTTCGTTTTGTGCATTCTTCTTGTATCCTATCTCAAACATATCCTTGAACACATCGTACAGGAACTATTATCATACAATTCACATATTATAACATATACATAACATATAGGAAGCATATCGATCCACAATTAAGACACCTAAGTAACGTGGAACTTTATACACAACCTTGAAAGGGATTTTTCAAGTTACTAGTAAGTTTTCACGCCCATGGGATCACATTTGGTTGCCTTTTATTGTGTACCTAAGTTAAAACTAATGAGTTGTGATGCTGATGCTACTCCATGATATAATGTATAAGCCTATGTTCTTTTATAGATCGTGTTCCAAGAATATACCTAAGATCAATTGAATAACATGGTAAATAAATAGCTAGGATTTATACCCAAAAGTGACAGTTATCTCCCATCATGTGGTGTGCGACAATGCCCCTATTCCTCTTTGATGTGGGATGCCATACACTATGTATCATGATTAGGAGGATAAGGAGGACCTCCTATTTTCCTCACTTAGTTGAAATGCACTGCATCAGAATTGACTAGAAAGATGACACGACCATGATAGCCCCACTCATGTGGTCACAAGAAGAGAACTAAAGGTTAATTTATGGAAAAGTTTTTAGGATGAGAAGGCAACATGTAAAAATATAAGCTCTAAGTGTCAAGCCCATGAAAACTCAATAAGAGATAACATCCTAACTTAAGGTTGTCATTAAGAGCCTATAAGTACGTTACTTAATAACTTTTTACTCACTTCATGTTTACATTGTTTTTCGGTACCTAGGAGTTGGTCATGGATGGGAGCGGACTTTGAAACGTGGGTGATAAGACAATATTAATCCTCAGCCCAATGATCCAAGCTTTTTTTGAAGCAAGAACCCTTGAATCAAAGAAATTAACACCTCTTTATATAAAATTTGGATCAACCAAGAGATAAGCGTAAAAGTAGATAACCTCTTAAAATCAAAGATCTAGAAGAAAGATTCGAAACCTTGTTCTAAATTGAGTCACTTCACAATTCAACTTAATCATGAATCAGTCGATGCAATCTACCATATGAATTGCATGAAACTGAGAAATGACAAAGAGGATACTAAAATTTCTTAAGTTAAAGTCTTGAACTTGAGTGATTACTTTTATTCAAAATCTACTTTTATAGTTTCTCCACAAAAGAAACTTTCGACTCTTCAAATGCCAACTAAATAAGTTAGTGGCCATGATTGGTAAGTTACTCCATTATCGTTTAAATCTCCACGAAAAAAAAAAAAACAAGTAATGGCCACTTTCACAAGTAATTTCCCACATTTTTTCCCCACTACAACAAGTTATGGAATTAAAATACTAAATAAAGTTCCCAAATAAATTATCACTACTACTATTTATAACAACTTCGTCCTCTACT